>NC_042980.1:24788930-25088930 GCF_901001165.1 Salmo trutta | reverse complement strand
TTACATTGACTCATCAATACTATCTGTCACCTGATGTGACTAAAGGAAACTTGATGATGTGAGATCATTTCAGGCAAACCACAGGCTTCCAATACTATAAACAATGACGTCCAGGAATTTAACATGATTATTGTACAGTTTTTCTTTGAATACGGTTATAGAAGACATGACCAAAACTAGAGGCCTTATAAGCCTACAGTTTGATCATCTTTGAGATTGTAACCCACCAATCCAGGCACGTTTTACCAGGATCCCATCACAAGACACCTCACTACACCAGAGAAGACCAGTGAGTGTCTACCAACTTATCTGTCTGTTTCTAGAAGTCAACCCTTGTCCTTGCATCTCTGCCCTGTACATTGCAGTAGATCTGCTCTGTGTGCATGCATTGAACTGCTATACCTATAAAAAGTTCAGAGGGCTTTATGGAACATCATTTTTACATCTTTCTCTGAGTGTTGTGTTGTATTTAAGCCCTATTCACTCTTCTCTTGACCCCAGGCCCAGCAACCGCAAAACTAACAAAAGCGTTGACATTTAAAAGGGGAGAAAATCGTACCTAAGTGCTTAGTTGCAGAAATGGCACGTTTTCTATTTTTTCTCTCTCTTTTTTTTCCAGGAGGGTGTCTCCTTTCAGCAGCCTCAAAGAGAAACGGGTAGCTAGGTACAGTGAAGTCACCGACAGTCTATCTATTGTGGTATTTACATATATTTCCTGTTTTCACTTAAACTCTTGGCAGCTGTGCATCCATTTCTGTCAGACAACGGCCATCTGTATCCCTGCATCCCCAAACCTACCTCCCAGCTTAAACCCACAGCTCTCCCCAACATCACAACCTCTCTCTCTATCAATTCATTTCAATTCAATTCAATGGGCTTTATTGGCATGGGAAACATGGGAAACATATGTTAACATTGCCAAAGAAAGCATCTCTCTCTCTCTCACTTCCCAATAATACAGTAACAAGCCTAGCAACCCTGCAGCTGTACTTTGCTCAGCCATTTTCTCCTCTTATCAGATGCACTAATTGCTCTCCTTTCTCATATCTCTCCTTTATCTGTCTGTCTGTCTGTCTGTCTGTCTGTCTGTCTGTCTGTCTGTCTGTCTGTCTGTCTGTCTGTCTGTCTGTCTGTCTGTCTGTCTGTCTGTCTGTCTGTCTGTCTGTCTGTCTGTCTGTCTGTCTGTCTGTCTGCCTGCCTGCCTGCCTGCCTGCCTGCCTGCCTGCCTGCCTGCCTGCCTGCCTGCCTGCCTGCCTGCCTGCCTGCCTGCCTGCCTGCCTGCCTGCCTGCAGCACTGTCAATCACCCTTCACACTGCTGCAGGACACCACCTTCCCTCCCCTTTAGTTAGTGTGTGTTTGCAGTCATAAGAGAATAAGCAAATAGTTGTGATGCTGATAGACTTTCACATGCTATTCCTAACTGAAGTGTGTGCATCCAGCAAATATAACCACACCTATATAAAACCCTTCAATGGAAGCAGCTGTGTCTGCATGTGTGTGTGGTGGTGACAATTAAGACAGTAATGGGCCTCACCATCGTGTTCTAACCGGACAACCCTATAATGGGCAGAACCAAGTCAAATCAGCATGAAGGTCATAGCGGGTTTGGGCTCAGAAGCCAACCACTCAGACCAGCTCCAGCTAGCTGTTTTTACATGTCTGTCTGTCTGACAGTCTGTATGTCTCTCTCTTTCTCTCTCTCTTGCCTTCTCTGTCAGTATCTCCCTTTCTGTCTATCTATCTATCTATCTATCTATCTATCTAACTATCTATCTATCTATCTATCCGTCCGTCCGTCCGTCCGTCCGTCCGTCCGTCCGTCCCTCCCTCACTCACTCACTCACTCACTCACTCACTCACTCACTCACTCACTCACTCACTCACTCACTCACTCACACACTCACACACTCTCACACACACACACACACACACACACACACACACACACACACACACACACACACACACACACACACACACACACACACACACACACACACTCCCTCTCTCTCTCTGCAAGTTGTTTGGCCCACAGCAGAGGCAGGAAGGTGGAAGTTCCCCCACAGTCCAACATCCTCCCCACATGTAGCTCTCCACCCGCTCTTTGAGCTGCCTGACCACAAACCAGCCCTTTGCACTGACACCAGGTCTTTGCATTGTTGCTTTATCATATCCCTAACCCTAGACACACAAACTCTCCCACGAAGAGGTTGGAGCACAGGGTGAGTTGCAGACTAGTGCAGCGCCCCTGGACCAGTTTAGGGTTCGGGTTATGCCCCTTGCTTAAGGGCACAATGGCAGGAGCTGGTGGCTTGGACACTATGAGTAGTTCAACACCCAGCTTAAATGTTAACATTCCACTGTCACTCTGTGTGATAGGTTCATTTTTAAACAATGACAGTCCTGTGAGAACAGACAACTGTTTCCTGTTTAATCCAGTGTAGCACCAGATGAATGCCTACACCTGTGGATTCCCCTAACAACACTCCAACACTCCCCAGTCCTTACAGCTCCTGTCTGGAGGCCCCTCCCCGAACTACTCCCTATTGTTACTGACATGGCTCTGACACTGTGATGTGTTGTAACATCACATCAGTCAATCACCACACACACACACACACACACACACACACGCACACACATACACACTCACAGAGAGAGAGGTACAGTAACCTGGGTTAGCCATAGAACCACTTTTGGTTCTCGCACCATTTCTCTAGCAGTGTACAGCCTGTTGCTGCATTGTCTTGTGATGTGTGCTGGGTGTGTCTTGGAGCGAGAGAGAGAGAGAGATGGTTTAGCAGACCAGCCCTAACATCCCCATAGCCAGGCAGGAAAAACAGGAATAGGAGTCACCAGGTAGAGATTGCACAACCACCGAGCGGCTTTATCTGGGCTTAAGATATACCTGTTTAATCAACGTTGTTTCAACGTAATTTGTCAACGTATTGTGAAGTGGAATTTCCACTATCAGAAAAAAAAGAATAGTCAGGCAGCACCTCCTACTGGAAGTTGATCTATCTACAGCTACCTTTTGGTCTCCCATCCAGGGTCTTAACTAAGCCCGGCTTAGCTATGATATTTGTCGCTGACAATAACCAATGTGCTATCGTGAGTATTATTGTTGACGTCCACTTAAAAACAAAATCATTCCAAAGGATAGGTTTAACAGAGAAAATGAAATGTGACCAGGGTAGCCTAGTGGTTAGAGCTCTGGGCTAGTAACCGAAAGGTTGCAAGTTCAAATCCCTGAGCTGACAAGGTACAAATCTGTCGTTCTGCCCCTGAACAAATCACTGTTCTCAGGCTGTCATTGAAAATATGAATTTGTTCTTAACTGACTTGCCTATTTGATTAAATAAAAATACTTTAACACTCATACCATCAATGATGCATATTATTTAAGCCTCTATAACATTTGCAAAGTCATCAACAGCTATTGTTTAAATTCAACCCAGGATTCAACTAAACATAGGCCTAGGGTTTCAAACTCTGGTTGATTTCAAATGGAATGACATTTAGTGATATCGAATTGTGTTTGGTTGTCAACGCAACCAAATATCAACATTTGAAGGTGATGTATTGTCTGCTCGGATAGTTCCATCTCTGCTACTAAGTCTGACTTTAATTCGAGTGTGTCTACAAATTGGATGTACTTCCAAATTCTCAAAAAAGATGTAGAGAAATTAACATTCAATTCTCTGGCAACAGCTCTGGTGGACATTCCTGCAGTCAGCATGTCAATTGCAGCTTCCCTCAAAACTTTAGACATCTGTGGCATTGTGTTGAGTGACAAAACAGCACATTCTAGAGTGGCCTTTTATTGTCCCCAGCACAAGGAGCACCTGTAAGGGTCCTGTGTGTAGCTGGTGTAGAGAGTCAGGCGCAGGACAGCAGATATGAGTAGAACAACACCAGGTCTGTAAGGGTCCTGTGTGTAGCTGGTGTAGAGAGTCAGGCGCAGGACAGCAGATATGAGTAGAACAACACCAGGTCTGTAAGGGTCCTGTGTGTAGCTGGTGTAGAGAGTCAGGCGCAGGACAGCAGATATGAGTAGAACAACACCAGGTCTGTAAGGGTCCTGTGTGTAGCTGGTGTAGAGAGTCAGGCGCAGGACAGCAGATATGAGTAGAACAACACCAGGTCTGTAAGGGTCCTGTGTGTAGCTGGTGTAGAGAGTCAGGCGCAGGACAGCAGATATGAGTAGAACAACACCAGGTCTGTAAGGGTCCTGTGTGTAGCTGGTGTAGAGAGTCAGGCGCAGGACAGCAGATATGAGTAATCAACGTAATTTTACTCAAAAAGACAAATATACAAATTAACATCACGAGCACAGACCGAATTACAATAAACAATCACTCACAAACACAACATGGGAAACAGAGGGTTAAATAATAAACAAGTAATTGGTTGAGTGAAGCCAGGTGTGTAAGACAAAGACAGAACAAATGGAAAATGAAAAGTGGATCGACGTCGACCGCCGAACGCCGCCCGAACAAGGAGAGGGACCGACTTCGGCGGAAGTCGTGACAGCACCTGTGTAATGACGATACTGTTTAATCAGCTTCTTGATATGCCACACCTGTCAGGTGGATGGATTATCTTGGCAAAGGAGAAATGCTCCCTAACAGGGATGTAAACACATTTTTGCACAGCATTTTAGAGAAATAAGCTTTTTGTGCATATGGACAATTTACAGGATCTTTTATTTCAACTCATGAAACATGGGACCAACAATTTACATGTTGCGTTTACATTTTTGTTCAGTTCATTTTTGTTCAGGTTAATTTGTAGACAAACTGGAATTAAAGCCAGACTAAATCAGTGGCACAGACGAAACTCTCTTAGCAGATCTCCTTCAAATGTTGATATTTGGTTGCATTGACAACCAAACACAATTCAATATCAGTTTTGAAATACAATAAATAGTATACTAACTTGTCGACAAGTTAACATATTATATGTTGGAATCACATCTCCAACTCAACCAACAATAAAAGTTATAAAATGGGATTAAGCCGGTGGCTCAGATCAAACTACCAAGCAGTTTATAGGGCTACATCTCCTTAAAATTGTGATATTTGGTTGAGTTGTAAACTAAACACAATTCAATATTACTTTTGTAATACAGTTCATAGACTAAAGTTAACGCTTTCTTACAAAGTGATGTAACATTCAAACTTAAAAATAGCCACATTTTGAGTTACTGTAACTATATATTTCTTTGTAATCATATAAAGCATGCATGTTCCAAAATGTATAGGTCATCGCAGGTCTGTGGAGATCTTCACAATTGCTGTAATCTTCAAAATTGCTGTAATCACCTTTGCAGAATCTTGACCGGTCTTGAAAATTTGCACCATGTACTATTAATGTAATTTTAACTCAACTGCAATTTAGGTTATTTGGTTCTGCTATTAGATGAAGCACAGGGATAACACAATCTATTACATGAAAATAAAACATATCTGATATTCTATTTCCATTTGAATATTGCTGTGGTTTAAAATGATTGAAAGCGCAGTGATAGAAATTTAGTTGACATCTGAACCAAAAATATGACATTGTTTTTCCATTGGAAATTGGTTGTGCTTTTAGATGGTTGAAAGTATAGTGATAACACATTGGAAAATCAACTAACTTTTGGCTTTCGTTTTGGGTGGGTGAATATACTGTAGGCTATAATCTCAATGATCAGCATCTCAACCAAATATTACCCAATTATCCATGTTGAAACCATGTGTTGTGCCTAGTGTGAATGACCTGCCATCCATCCATCCAAACTGCTGGTTATTTTCCAAGCTTAGACAAAGCCAAACTGCAGTAACCTTTCTGGGATGAGATGAATTAACAGGGTCACATCTTAGATCTGCTCAGTTTATTTGGACATTTCAGGATCATTCAGGATTGCAGAGGAGGGCTTCAGTAGTGTTACTGAGCTGCCTGACTTGATGAACTGTCATGGGGTTGATTCTGTCAGATCTTGGCTGAGCCTATCCACAGCACAAATGTGTGTGAATAGCTGCTGTGTCCCCAACACCTCTGAACAACACTTACTGTACAGTATCTTCACACTGGATCTGTAGCACAAGAAGCAGGCCGCATGTTGCCCAAATGCCAGAGAAACATCACAGAGGAAGTCTCTCTCAAACCCATGGTTCATCTTAGCACAGGGAGGCCAGGGGCCACTTAGTCTTTTCTCGCCCACGGGAGTCTGGCTGAATGGCCCCCTACACACTTGAGTTGTACCGCACATTTGGAACATGTGTGGCACAACACATTTGGAACAACGGGTGAGATACAACTGAGGGTTTTTATGCACAAACATGAATACTCAAGGGTTGTGGAGAGACACCACACCTTGATTGTATAAAAAAAGAAATGTGCAGACTCTTCGTTGTCACATAAATAACCATTGTGTCGAATGTGTTGAACATCAGTTGAAACAACCTGAGTGGGAACAGGGTGTGAGAGAGACAGTCCTACTGGGTCACAGGTGAGGACCAAGAACGGGCTACATCTTTTTACAATCGTGTGTCCACATTTACTGTATATGCAGAATTGCAGGTATTAAAATACATAGATTGTATGTGTATATACTGTATTTTAACATATAAACAGGTAATGCTGATATTCAACTAGTACATATTGTAAACATCTTGACATCCATATAAGTAAAATCTGTACTTTAAAAGTGGGAAGCCCATGCCTTATAAACATATATTAGCCATTTCCAGCCCTGTATCTTCTTCTCATGTCAACGATATTAGCAACATTGGTTTTGGTAATACCTCAATATTCTCTTGAGGTATTTGAATTTTGTCATCCACCAAATTCAGAGATTGACCTATTAATTAAAGCAATTAATAAGCAATATTGTGTCATATATAGAATTAAAGGAGCAAGAGTCCTTAAGAGATGTATTTCTTCTTTCAATGAACATAATTTGAAGCTGTAAACATGCTTGTATACTAGTAGAGTGGCTGGTGTTTCTATCGGCAACGTAAACGTGCAAGTTAAATGATTGTGATACAATTACATTTTTTATTTTTTTAAGCAATACCCCAAATTATGATTTTGAGATTTTGTTGATAAAGAAATGATGTATTCCAAGATGTACTGGAAGAAATACAACAGTGTATAGAAGTACATAGAATACAAATACCTGAGACCCCCACATGATAATAATTTCATCATCAGTGCGTATCTGTGCACATTACTAACCCATTTTAATATAGTGCCAGAATATTCACCATTCATATTATGTACACAAAAGTACACAGCAACCCGCTCTTTTACCAGTATTGTCCGTTAGCACTTGTTATATAATAATAATAAAAAACATAATTTTTACAAAACAATTCAAATTTTACATTTACCAAGAAAAATTGAAATCCAGTGCAGTTTTTAGTACATATAAAATACACCACAATCGAGTGTCACTAATTCTGCTTCAAGTATGCTCTTCATCTAAGAGTGTGGAGTCTGTCAATAAGATCACTTCTTCTTTGTGTTCATATAGGCTCATATATAGTTTGTAGCCTCCAGATATATTTACACACAATGCTTCAACATTATATTTATCACTCTTTAACAAGGTTGTACAGTACTTACAGAGGTAAGACGGATCATACAGCTCCAACAACAATCCACATACAATGCCCCTACAACCCACTGGGCACACACTGGATGAATCAACGTCGTTTCCACGTCATTTCAATGAACCAACGTGGAATAGACGTTGAATTGACGCCTGTGCACAGTGGGAAAGCACTTTATGAGCTAAGGCCTTTCCATACACACATATAGATGTAGGATCTTAATTTGAGCCAGTTTGCTAAAGTAGGAAAATAATCCTGCAGCAACAGGAAATGTGAATTATTATGTGGAGTATAATTAATAGATATTTTTGTAGGGATTGACACATTTTTCGTAAGGGAAAAACAAGTCTGGGGAAATTTGGAAGCCTTTTTAAACCTCAAATGCATTGCAGGAAAATTCTCTTACAACAGGGTGAACAAATTAAGATCCTACATCTGTAGTAAAAAAAAATTTAGAAAAATAAATGTAACTACAATATCGATCTCACTTTCACAGACAATAATCTATTATTTTTCTTCCCGGTGCGGTAGTCTGACTTTTTGCTATGTAGAAAATTCTTAAAAAGTCTAATCTTGGTGCTCACATTGTCTCCCTCAATTGATGTACACATGGGACAAATCAGAATACAGTAAGATTATCTACAATGACAAGTAAAACATACAATGCCCCTACAGCAATTATTTCAGAACAGATAGTAAAGCAATAGTGTGCACTTTGCTACAGGTGGGCTGACATAAGTTTTTCAAATACTCTAAAACTATTTGTTAGCATCCATGCTTGCTTCATAAAGAATAGTAATGATTCTGGATTTGTTTAAAAAAAACAATAGGCGGACATACAGTAGATTGAAGACATAACATTGAATAGGCCTATACCGGTGCATTAGAACATCTATAAAAATATGAATTATCAAAGATAAAGCTGTGAGTAAATACAAAATAGGGGCTTTCATTTAAAAAGAATAATGCATTGAGGGAATGCAGAATGCATGTAATAGCTACTACAATAGTTAAAGATGTAAACAAACACGATTGCCAATACTTTACAGTAACAATAAGCTGTTGCAATAAAAGTACAGTATGTGTTTTGAAATATAAAGAGAAATAAGCTGCCACTTTGATTGGGGAGGTTGCATACCGTACCACATAACATACAGAAGGAGTGAAGAAGTTTGAACTGAACAATGAACTGAGCCTGGCCATATACATATAGGGCCATTCCTATGGCCAAAGACCATCAGGACAAAAGATTGTGGCAATTCAAAATATGGTATATGATGCATAATAAACACAACATCAGAGACATTACATATTTTGCCAGCAAAATATTTGTTATCAAAAGAGCAACATGTACATTGTCTTAAGCATTTGTCCAAGTGCACATAGATTATTTTATTTGATCCACATACATACCATCACCGTTCACTGGCATTTTACTTCTAAAAAACCCTAAACCACACTGCTATCTATCTACGAAACAGTACCAGTGCATCAGCTTAATTGTACTAGGCACAATGCTTTCCACATCACATTCACATGCAATGCACAGCAGGGTTGGTATCAATGCCATTCCAATTCTATCAATGTAAGAAATAAACTGCAAATCCAAATTCCAATTTTCCTCATAGATTTTTTATTATTAACTGAATTGAAATGGCATTGATCCCAACCCAGGAGTAGAGCGCGAGCACTGACATGGCGCTTGCAGAAAGCAGCCTGTCTACTATAAGACACATGAGTGGGTTAAAGGCAACTGGCGAGCTGGAGATTTGAAGTTACTATTGAACCATCAAAACAGGGATTGGCTTCAAAACTGGGAATCCCTTTCCGTCCTCCCCATCCGTCAAGGCATCAGGCTGCTAGTGAAAGAACAGGTTTAGGGAGGAGGCGGGTTGCAGTGCAGTGCTTTTCCTTTCCTCTGTGAAGTGCTGTGAAACTGAGAAGGTTACAGGAACTGTTCTACAGAAAGCAGATATTTAGCTAGGGTAATGAACGAAACAATAACAAATCTGTAGACAATGTCTGAAAAGGTAAATCATGAGTAAGTTTCTCCGTCTCCGTCTCTGTTTCTCGCTCTCTCTCACACACACTCTCTGTCTCGCTATCTCTCTCTTCTCTCTGTCTCTCTCTCTCTCTCCGTCTCTTTCTCCCTCTCCCTCTCCCTCGTTTTTTTTGTCTCTCTCTTTGTCTTTGTCTTTCTCCCTTTCTTTCTTGCTCTCTCTCTTTCTCTCTCACTACTCTCTTTCCCTCTGCAGAAAATGTAATTCTTTAATGTGGCTAGTGTGACAACTCGCCTGTGCAGTTAGCAGTTAGAAAGACAGAGGAGATATACAGTCTGTTGCAAGAAATCATGCAAGAAAGAATATTAGATTCTAAAGTATGGTTCAGTTGGTGGGGTCATAGAAAGCCCCCTTGATAAGTTGAGACCTTACATGGCAGTCTATGTGGCAATGAACAAGTCCAACAGTACATTATTCAGCAAGAAACGAACAGTGATAAACTATAATAGAACTACTCACAGTATTAGCTGCTCTGTGACAATCTGAGACACACCATGACAAAACTGTCTAGGTGTACTACTTCTTTGTGATCTTCTTCACTCCCCCAAAAAGTCCCTCACTTGAGATACATATCTCAACCTCAAATTCTTCAAAACACCTTGTAAAATTAAAATGTGTATTTGGCCCAGACCTTCATATATTTGTTTGGAATGATATATAGCTAGTATCATTATGCTGCAGCAAATGTTGGTTAGTTCTCTCTCTCCTGGTTGGTTGCATTGACCACACACAGTTAGTTCAACATCACTGTCCTGAGGTGGGATGGGGCGGGGACCAGTGGTGGCTCCTGTCCAGTCCAGCCCTCTAGTTGAAGGTGTGTTCCCCGCGGACGATGTGAGATGAGAACTCATAGCGGTCCTTACTGCGGTGGCCACAGATGTTGCATTCCAGCGGGTCCCTGTAACCATGACAACCCATGTGGATGGTGTACATGACATGGTCCAGGAAGAGAATGTGGCAGTGTTCACACTGGAACACCCTCATCTTCCGCCCCTCTCGCCCAAACACACGCACCCCTTCCCGACTTATAGGCCTCTCTGCCGCCACTCCCTGGGCCACCTCAGCCCCGCCTCGCCCCTCCTCTCTGCCGCCGTATGCTGGGATGGATCTGGGACGGTGGTGGGGGTTGTTCCAGTGGTAACCCAGCCTATCCTGTGGGCTGCTCCGGGGGGAGTCAGCCGAGTCCAGCCCACTGTTGCTAGGAGACTCTTTTTCCTCTCTGGTACCCTGTGGGTGGTGCTGCTTGGGTCTGGTGAGGGCGATGGGCCCGTTGGAGGAGGGATGGAAGTCAGGAGGAGGTGGGGGCAGAGGTGAAGGATGAGGTGGGGCGTCGCGGCTACCCGGTCCGTCCATACGCAGCCCTGACCCCAGAGGGTAGACGTGGTGGAAGAGGGGGTTGACCATGGGGACCACCTCAGCCATAGAAAGAGACGGCTGTGGACCGTGGGGACCATGGGGGTGGGGATGGTGGACCAGGGGTCTCAGGGAGTCAGAGCCCAGGTAAGAGATGGCGTTGTTGATAGCCTGGTCCATCATGTGAGCCTGCATCAGCTCTGCCTCCTTCTCATACTTCAGACCCATCTCATAGCTCAGCTCCGGGTAACTGTAACGCATCATCTTCTCACCTGCAGAGCACAGCTTGCATATTACCACAATGAAACTCACATATGCATAAGCTCACCGTAAGAGAAACTGTCCGGTCGAATGACACCATTGGATAGTACAGAATACATACAACTGTAACTCTATAGAATATGAAAGAGTGCCTTAATTTTGTGTGCGTGTCTAACCTTTCCATTTTTTAATAAGCTAAACACTATCAAAGTTCTCTTGTTTTCGTCTTATTGTATTTTCTCTTGTGTTGTTTAATAGTGGAAAGCCCCATCCATCTGAATGCACTGTTTAACCCCTCCAAAACAGGGATGCGGTGAGCTGTTTTGCTCTTCTCTCGATAAGAGCTATTGCAGAGATACAGGTGTAACAAACCACAGAGTGAAAACATGTCCTCGTCGCTCTCATCCGCTCTCTGTGTCTCGTTCGATCTTTTCCTCTATCTAATAGAGCAGTAAATAATAAAAACTAAATAATTGTCTTCCACGCTAATATGCAAAAATTGCCAGTTATATGCCAACAAAATGTTTGCAACACCGTAACAATTGTTTCGTAATACAAAACAAATATATTTTTCAACTGTATGTATTAAAAAATTATCAAAATGTTAAAATTACAAATGAAAAGATTGAGAAATATTCAGAGTGGAACAACCAGATCTGAAATGTGAAATGTACATTAATAAAACTAAAGTGTGCAGTATGTGAATAGTGTCTTCATTTCTACCATTAAGTCAAGGTCATCTGTTAGATGCAAAACAACAGTATCATGTTTCAATGTACCTCTGCCCAGGCACGCAATTCAATTCTTTTTTTGCAGGTATACACTCATTCTGTTGCAGTGACTGTATGTTGAACTGAACATAACAAATAAACAGTCAAAACTGTAAACTGAATTTAATCCAACAGAACAGGTCATAATTCAATCCCAAAATGGGATTAAATAAATACCCTATTGAGACCCTTAATACCAGAATTATGAAAATTACAAATTAGTTATTGTCCTTTTATATACAATAATTATCTAAGCTACAATAAATAATTGTGAGTTAGTGATCCTTATGGTGAACACATTATGGGGCTCCCAGACAGGAAGTGATGCAATGATGCTTACCCACAAACTTCTGTGGGGTGGTACTCTTCCTCTTCCCTACGTTACTCTGCAGTTTCTCAATGACAGGTGGCCGGTTTAATGTTGCCATGGCAGCGGCCTCCGCCAGGGGCCTCTGCTCTTTAGGGATATCACCTGGGGGTCAGGGGTCAGAGGATGAGAGTGTGTGAGAGGTCTGCACCAAGGCTTTAGGTAGTACTGTAGTACTGTAGGTGGCTGGTGTGTAAAAGTAACATAAGTAGAGTTCACAGGATACTCACACAACCTATAAAAAGGAAGGAGGAAGAGAAACTAAAATGATCTTTAATTTAACTTCATACCTAAATTATAAATGATTAAAGGTTAAAGTGCAAGGTGTAAAAAAGGTGCAAAAAGAGAAAGCAAATGTTTGAGTCTATGCCATCAACAGAGATACTATATAGCAGGTCTCTGTACCAGAGGACATTCACACTCACCTGGATAAGGCCCAGTGACGGAGGTGGGATCCATGCCAGCACTCTCAAGGTAGTTATGGCAGCGCTCTTTATGCTCCTCCAATGACGTCCTCTGTTTGTAGCTCCGCCCACAGTAGTCACACTTGTGTGGTTTACCCACTAAATTAGAGAAATGACATCAAAGGAAAAAAACGATTAATTTCATTCATTCATCAACTCACATAAACAGACCGGTAACGCAATTCTATGTGAACTCTCTAGGAGGTTTTAGTAAACACATAGAACCCGTGGAGAACACAGAAACTAGAGCAGGGCTATGAGCTCATGGAGTGCTAATGTTCCATTAGTGGGATCCCACACACCATCATTACAAACCAGACAGAGAAGGTGTGGGCAGGCGAGATATACCAAAATACTCGAATACACACATTTGCCTTTCATACGCCCTGGAACAACTGGTAAAGCCTACAACTCTTCCGGGAGCCCATCACTACTACTATGGTGCACAACTCAATTGGCCTGCTGTACACAGACACAGATCCCGTAGAAGAAGGAAAATAACTCTAACGTCAGACCTAAACAACGTCTGTGTTTCTCCTCAGCAGCTGGAGGTGGGGAGTGATTCATGCAGCCAGTTCCATTCTGAAGGAGTCTATGCAGGTGAGACTGTGCAAAACCTCCTCTAGCTTTCCCCTAGAGAAGATCCATCCATTGATCCTTCCTTCCGTCCTCCCTTCCTTCCAATCTTCCGCCATTAATTTATTAACTGTACTTCAATCATTCACTCACTCATGAATTACTCATGAATGAATGAATACATTCACCGTGATTTGGCAACTAAAGGCTGAATCTACTGAAAAGTACTACTCAAAGTCTTCTGTAGTAGAAACAAGGCTCTGAAAGTCTTCGGGATGAGTCATCAAGGGGGAACTGTTGTCCAGACGACACCAAGCAGTGGCCCAGACACTGGCCCAAAATAGGTGCCGTTCACATGAGAAAATATTCTAGTACCAGAGGTGACACCAGTTACTACAAACTCCCTGACCTGTTACTGTGGGCATAACATGTTTCAATCTGACAAGTACTTTGAAAGTAAGACACAGATAGGCTTAGGCAACATTTCACTAAGTCTATGGGAATTGATTGGAAATATTGGTGAGTGTGTGAACGTCTGGCTTACGTTTTTTCAAGCTGATCTCAAATGACTGTATAGGTTACTTGTCTTAATGTAATTTTGTGGCCTGTGAATGCCAATTGGTTTAGTGTATTTGAAACTGTGGTTCATGAGTAAGCTTTATACAAGCAATGGCATTATCATGTAATTTACAGGTCATGATCATCATCATTACATAACACTTTCTTTATTTGACTTATGAGTCTCTCCATATGTAGCCTAATACAATGTCCTTGTAATTGAAAAACACCCTGAACTGTCTGTCTGCTCCAATGATATTGGCCACAGCACCTGCTAACTGTAGCCAGCCGGATTGGGCAGTCACACTTTCATATTGGAATAGGCCACACACACGCACACGCACGCACACACACACACACACACACACACACACACACACACACACACACACACACACACACACACACACACACACACACACACACACTCACATTTTATGCTATTACTCATTTACAAAACCTCCAGCCATTTGCAGATGTTGGATGTATCACAAAAATCCCACTTTCAGCAGCTATTCTTGAACATGCAAATAGCCTCAACTCTCTCTGCCTTCAGATACAGTTGGCTGCATCCAGTTGGGTGATAAACAGGAACCTCTCTCAGAAACGTATTGTTGTCTCATGTAATGTCAAAAATGAGGGAGCCCATCACTCTTAATGTAGCATCTTAAACACCTTCACGATTAACCATTTGCACATATTTGAACAGCAATTCAAAGAATAACTTGATATTCATATTTAACAATGTGTTTGGGAGGGGTTCAGGTTCAACACAGTCCATGTAGTGCCACTCTGTGTCTTGACAGGGGAAAGTATACTCTTGTCTTGCCCCTCGGATTGCACAATACATCAAAGCATTCACCTGTCGCTGTCTCTCTCTCTGTTTCTCTGTCTCTCTCCCCACTCAATCTATCTCCCCACACCTAACCTCCCTCTCTCGTCACTCCACCTGTTTCCTGGCAGTGTGCCAGGGGGCAGGGAGACGGAGGGAGAGAGGCAGAGAGAGAGAGGAGAAAGGAGAAGAGGCCTTTCATTTAGAGAACGCCATTCAAACCAACTCCCTACGCCACAGAAGAGTTCCTAACATTCCTTTCAACCCTCAGGTAGTGTAACATTCCTTTCAACCCTCAGCTAATGTAGTATAGGCAGGCTGAGGGGATTCATACAGCACTACTACATACTATAGCACTGCATAGGGAACTACAGTACACCTAAATGTGCCGTCTACACTGACTGGAGGAGGGTAAAGAATTAATTTAGCCTAACAAAACAGGAAGTGAAAATTTGAAAAAGGTCAAAAGAGAAAAAAAAGAGACATGGAAAGAGTGTCTGAGAGCATTGACAGAAAAAGAGAGAGAGATACAAAGGGCTCTATTTTAACAAACTTAACGCAATGGTAAATCTGGTACCGCTATAGGTTCGGGGGTGTGTCAGAAATATTTGTAATATTTTCACAACCAGAATTATGTGCGCAGTAGCTGGCGATGGCGTGAAAGAGCTGGGTTTTGATTAATAAAAATGTTGCGGGTATGTCGAGGGTTGACACATCACTGGCCAATCAGAATATGCTCCATGGTTAAATATGTGGTTGCTTCAAGTTGTCTATTTACGGTTTTCATGTATTGCATTGTACTCAACTCCAATGTTGATTGTTAGTCCGTTATAGCCTAATTCGTTAAATAGCCCGACCCATATCTGCTAAATATGTTAAACATGCTAAATATGTTAAACACAGACAAGCCAACTTAGACTATGGATGGTTTTACGCACATCCAACCTTTTCAAATGCGCTGGACAAAGATCCAATATAAAGAGAAAGGGGGAATATCCACTCACCATTATAATGCTCCCAAATGAATGTTTTACAAACACCATGGAACCATCTTACAGATCATATTTGCACTTCTCCAGAAATAGCAGACAAAATTGCATTGCATTCGAGCCATGTACAGAACATATTTACACCCCTTGACTTTTTCCACATTTTGTTGAGTTACAGCCTGAATTTAAAATTGATTAAATTTAGATTTTGTTTCACTGGCCTACACACAATACCCCATAATGTCAAAGTGGAATTAAGTTTAAACCCCTACGTAAAAGACTTTGTAAAAGCACCTTTGGCAGTAAGTCTCTGAGCTTTCCATACATGGATTGTGTAACATTTACCCATTATTATTTTCAAAATTCTTCAAGCTCTGTCAAATTGGTTGTTGATCATTGCGAGACAACAATTTTCAGGTCTTGCCAGAGATTTTCAAGTGGATTTAAGTCAAAACTGTAACTCGACCAGTCAGGAACATTCACTGTCTTCTTGGTATGCAACTCCAGTGTAGATTTGGAATTATGTTTTAGGTTATTGTCCTGCTGAAAGGTGAATTCATCTCCTAGTGTTTGGTGGAAAGCAGACCTAACCAGGTTTTCCTCTAGGATTTTGCCTGTGCTCAACTTCATTCCGTTTCTTTTTCATCCTGAAAAACTCCCCAGTCTTTAAGGATTACAAGCATACCCGTAACATGATGCAGCCATCACTATGCTTGAAAATATGGAGAGTGTTACTCAGTAATGTGTTGTATTGGATTTACCCCAAACATAACACTTTGTATTCAGGACAAAAAGTGAATTTCTTTGCCACATTTTTTGTAGTATTAGTTTTGTGCCTTGTGTCAAACAGGATGCATGTTTTGGAATATTTTTTATTCTGTACAGGCTTCATTCTTTTCACTCTGTAAATTAGGTTAGTATTGTGGAATAACTACACTCCTAGAAAAAAAGGTGCAATCTAGAACCTAAGAGGGTTCTAGAACCCTTTGAAGAACCCTTTATGGTTCCAGGTAGAACCCTTTTGGTTCCAGGTATAACCCTTTTGGGTTCAATGTAGAACCCTTTACACAATACTAACATAAATGACAGAGTGAAAAGAAGAAAGCCTGTACAGAATTAAAATATAATCAAAACATGCATCCTGTTTGCAATATGGCACTAAAGTTAAACTGCATAAAATGTGGCGAAGAAATGAACTTTACTAAGTTATGTTTGGGGCAAATCCAAGACATCACATCACTGAGTACCACTCTTTACACTGTCAAGCATGGTGGTGACTGCATCATGTTATGGGTATACTTGTCATCGGCAAGGAATAGGGAGGTTTTTTTTATAAAAAGAAAACTGAATAGAGCTAAGCACAGGAAAAATCAGATAGGAAAATCTGCTTCAGTCTGCTTTTGAAAAGACACTGGGAGACAAATTCACCTTTCAGCAGGACATTAACCTAAAACACAAGGCCAAATATACACTGCAGTTCCTTACAAAGACGACATTGAATTTTCTTGAGTGGCCGAGTTACAGTTTTGCCTTAAATCGGCTTGAAAATGTATGGCAAGACTTGAAAATGGCTGTCTCTTCTCTTAAACTTGATAGAGCTTAAATTTGTTTTTAAACAATAATGTGTTTTATTGTACAATCCACATATGCAAAGTTCTTAGAGAATTCCCCTGAAAGACTCACAGCTGTAATCGCTGCCAAAGGTGATTCTAACATGAAATGATTCAGGGGTGTGAATAATTATGTAAATTAGATATTTCTGTATTTCATTTCCAATACATTTGCAAAAATGTCTAAAAACATGTTTTCACTTTATCATTATCGGGTGCACTGTTGGATCTAGGAACATGAGTATTTCGCTACACCCGCAATAACATCTGCTAAATATGTGTATGGGACCAATAACATTTTATTTGAAGATGGGTGAGATTTTTTTGTATCCATTTTGAATTCAGACTGTAACACAACATCATAAGTCAAGGGGTATGAACATCAACTTACCTGGTAAAATAACGGTAAAATAAATAAATAAAAAATATCTGAAGGCACTGTATATTCTCAACATAAGTTTGGTTTTTAAAACCTTTTACTGCAGTGGGCTAAATCAAGGTCACACAGAGTGTTTCTTGGTTGTGTTAAACAAATTAAGTATACACCTCACACACATGATTATGGGCTTTAAAATAAAGACAGCTGAACCATGTCAGAAATAATACTTTTTTTATTTAACTAGGCAAGTCAGTTAAGAACACATTCTTATTTACAATGACGGCCTAGGAACAGTGGGTTAACTGTCTTGTTCAGGGGCAGAACGACAGATTTTTACCTTGTCAGCTCAGGTGTCACGCCCTGGCCATAGAGAGGGTTTTATTCTCTATTTTGGTTAGGCCAGGGTGTGACATGGGTGGGCATTCTTTGTCCTTTTTTCTGTTTTGTATTTCTTTGTTTTGGCTGGGTATGGTTCTCAATCAGGGACAGCTGTATATCGTTGTCTCTGATTGGGAGCCATACTTAGGCAGCCTGTTTTCCTTTGGGTTTTGTGGGTGGTTTCTTTCTGTTTAGTTCATGTTCCTGACAGAACTGTTTAGCTGTCGTTTGTTTTGTTGAAAGTGTTCTATTAAAAGTTAATGATGAGCACTCACCACGCTGCGCATTGGTCTACTCCTTGCAACAGCAGTTACAGAACCACCCACCACAAGAAGACCAAGCAGCGTGGTATGGAGGAACAGAGGGTTATGGACTCCTGGACTTGGGAGATGATTTTGGATGGAAAGGGACCCTAGACAACGCCTGGGGAGTATCGCCGCCCGCAGTGGGAGATCGAGGCAGCGAAGGCAGAACGGCGATACTGGGAGGAACAGGCAAGTCAGCTACAGGAGCCTGAGAGGCAGCCCCAAAACATTTTTGGGGGGGGGGGGCACACGGGGAGTTGGGGTAAGTCAGGTTGGAGACCTGAGCAAACTCCCCGTGCTTATTATGGGGAGCGACGAATCAAGCAAGCACCCTGTTATGCTGAGTTACGCACTGTGTCACCATTGCGCAGCTATAGCCCGGTGCGGTCGATACGAGCTCCTCAGCGTTGCCGTGCTAGAGTTTGCACTCAGCCAGGGAGAAGTGCGCTGGCACAGCACATCTGGCCACCAGTGCGTCTCCTAGGTCCAGCCTACCCTGCGCCTGCTCTACGCACGGCAGCCATCATTCCCCAGCACAGCCCAGTTCATCCTGTGCCAGCGCTTCGCCCATGCCGGGCTACAGTGACAACTCAGCCAGGACGGGTGGTGTCAAGCCTACGCACCAGATCTCCAGTGCTCCCCCACAGCCCGGTCTATCCTGTGCCTGCTCCCAGAGCCAGGCCTCCTGCATTTCTCCCCAGCCTGGTGAGTCCTGTGCCTGCTCCCAGAGCTAGGCCTCCTGCATGTCTCCCCAGCCTGGTGAATCCTGTGCCTGCTCCCAGAGCCAGGCCTGCATGTCTCCCCAGCCTGGTGAGTCCTGTGCCTGCTCCCAGAACCAGGCCTCCTGCATGTCTCCCCAGCCTGGTGAGTCCTGTGCCTGCTCCCAGAGCCAGGCCTCCTGCATGTCTCCCCAGCCTGGTGAATTCTTTGCCTGCGCCCAGAGCCAGGCCTCCTGCAGAGTCGCCCGCCTGTCCGGAGCTTCCAGAGTCGCCCGCCTGTCCGGAGCTGCCAGAGTCGCCCGCATGTCCGGAGCTGCCAGAGTCGCCCGCCTGTCCGGAGCTGCCAGAGTCGCCCGCCTGTCCGGAGCTGCCAGAGTCGCCGCCTGTCCGGAGCTGCCAGAGTCGCCCGCCTGTCCGGAGCTGCCAGAGTCGCCCGCCTGTCCGGGGCCCGCTGCAAGGGTCCCCAGTCCAGGGTCGGCGGCGAGGGTCCCCACTCCAGAGGCGCCACCTAAGTGGGCCAAGCCGAAGGTGGAGCGGGGTCCACGTCCCGCACCAGAGCCGCCGCCGTTAGGAAGGCCCACCCGGACCCTCCCCTTTAGAGTCAGGTTTTGCGGACGGAGTCCGCACCTTTGGGGGGGTACTGTCATGCCCTGGCCATAGAGAGGGTTTTATTCTCTATTTTGATTAGGCCAGGGTGTGACTAGGGTGGGCATTCTATGTCCTTTTTTCTATGCTTTGTATTTCTTTGTTTGGGCTGGGTATGGTTCTCAATCAGGGACAACTGTATATCGTTGTCTCTGATTGGGAGCCATACTTAGGCAGCCTGTTTTCCTTTGGGTTTTGTGGGTGGTTACTTTCTGTTTAGTTCATGTTCCTGACAGAACTGTTTAGCTGTCGTTCGTTTTCTTGTTTTGTTGAAAGTGTTCTATTACAAGTTAATGATGAGCACTCACCACGCTGCGCCTTGGTCTACTCCTTGCAACAGCCGTTACATCAGGGAGTTGATCTAGCAACCTTTCAGTTACTGGCCCAACACTCTAATCACTAGGCTACCTGCTACAAATAGAGTTGAAATGTACTACATTTTGACTTTGCATCCCAATAGGATACTTTATATATATATCACAGAAGACTGAAATTTAACAAAATAATTTGACATAGAAACACCAGATTTTCTGCATAAAATAAATAAATAATGTTTATTAATTATGATACTATTAAAAAGTATGAATAAAATTCCACCCATGAGGCCACTAGGTCATTTGACTGCAGGAAAGGGGAACTCAAATTAAAGGGAAAACAATCAATATATTTTTTTTAACAACAACAATATTTCTAAATAGGATCGGGTCAGAAGCAGGATATCATAAATCTCTCGTTCCATGAGCATAAAGCAATGTGTGCACACTGTAGGCCTAATGGCTCTTCCCTGGAGCCATGGATGTTTTCCTATCCATTGAAGATAGTTTATTAAATAGTATACATGTAGCCTAGCCGATCTAGTTGTTTTACTGGCTTCAACATGGAAATACAGGTAACTGCCAAAATAATGGAAACACTTGAGTAAATGAGGGATAAAAAGTATATTGAAAGCAGGGGCTTCCACACAGGAATGGTTCCTGAGTTAATTAAGCAATTAATGTCCCATTATTCTTAGGGTCATGTATAAAAATGCTGGGCAGGCCATTATTTTGGCTACCATGGCTATTCCCCCATACAATGACAATGTCCCCATCCAAAGGGCATGAGTGGTCACTGAATGGTTTGATGAGCATGAAAACAATGTAAACCATATGCCATGGCTGTGTCAGTCATCAGATTTTAACCTAATTGACCACTTATGGGAGATTCCTGAGCAGCAACTGACTGCGTTTCCATCCACCATTAACAAAACACTAAATGATGGTAATTTCTTGTGGAAGAATGGTGTTGCAACCCTCCGATAGAGTTCCAGACACTTGTAGAATCTATGCCAAGGTGCATTGAAGCTGCTCGTGGTGACCCAATGCCCTAATAAGACACAGCCTTATTCTAAAATAAATTCAATAATTTTTTTCGCTCATAAATCTACACAATACCCCATAATGACAAATTGAAAACAGGTTTTTAGAAATGTTTTCAAATGTATTAAAAATGTAAAACAGGAACAGGGAGGTGACCAAGATCCCGATGGTCACTCTGACAGAGCTCCAGAGTTCCTATGTGGAGATGGTTGAACGTTCCAGAAGGACGACCATCTATGCAGCACTTCACCAATCAGGCCTTTATGGTAGAGTGGCCAGACGGAAGCCACTCCTCAGTAAAAGGCACATGACAGCCCACTTGGAGTTTTCCAAAAGGCACCTAAAGGACTCTCAGACCATGAGCAACAAGATTCTCTGGTCTGATGAAACCAAGATTGAACTCTTTGGCCTGAATGCCAAGCATCACATCTGGAGGAAACCTGGCACCATCCCTACAGTGAAGCACGGTGGTGGCAGCATCATGCTGTGGTGATGCTTTTCAACGGCAGGGCCTGGAGGAGACTTGTCAGGATTGAGGGAAGATGAGCAGAGCAAAGTATAGAGACATCCTTGATGAAAACCTGCTCCAGAGCGCTCTGGACCTCAGACTGGGGAGAAGGTTCACCTTCCAACAGGACATTGACCCTAAGCCCACAGCCAAGACAAGGCATGGGTGGTTTCGGGACAAGTCTGTGAATGTTCTTGAGTGGTCCAGCCAGAGCCTGGACTTGAACCCGATCGAACAACTCTGGAGAGACCTGAAAATAGCTGTGCAGTGACGCTCCCCATCCAACCTGAGAGCGCTTGAGAGGATCTGCAGAGAAGAATGGGAGAAACTCCCCAAATACAGGTGTGCCAAGCTTGTAGCGTCATACCCAAGAAGACTCAAGGCTGTAATCGCTGCCAAAGGTGCTTCAACAAAGTACTGAGTAAAGGGTCTGAATACTTATGTAAATGTGATATTTCAGTTTTTACATTTATAATGTCTAAAACCTGTGCTTGCTTTGTCATTAAGGGGTAATGTGTGTAGATTGATGAGGAAAAAAACAAACAATTTAGTCAGTTTTGAATAAGGCTGTAACGTAACAAAATATGGAAAAAGTCAAGGGGTCTGAATACTTTCCGAATGCACTGTACATGTGAGTACTTCTAAGAGGACAACACTAGAGATGAGGTTATACTGTTGTCTGTCCCGGATCTCAAACTAGAGGCAGGAGAGAACACAGAGACAGAGGCCTATGACGCAGAGATAGGAAAGTGGGTTACAGTTAGAGCAGGGCAGTGTTTTTCTGGTCTCCCCATACTGTATCTCTACAGATAACAGAGAGAGTTCCTCTCCGAGGAGACGTGAGCTGAGCAGGTTATAGGAACAGCATGTCCTGGGTGCCTAACCACAGCCCTTGTCTGTCTGCACAAAAATCCCCAGATAGATGCACCCATCCAACAATACAAAACCATGTCAGGGTTAGATATTTGTGGGTCTGTTGCTAATCTGTCACAAAAACTTAGACACAGGTCAGACCAAATCATGCTTTAAGTTACATCGAGACAGGCCGGTTCTATAGCATCAACATAGTATGGACTATTTTAGAAGTTATTGAAACCAGGATAAATACTAAGGAGTAACCACAGTAATAAAACAGTTATAGGAAGCATGGACCCAAGACAAAGGGAATAGTGAGACAAGGAGAAAAAATAGGAAGAGGATAAGAACATAGAGGAAGAAACAAAGAAAGAGAGGAGGTAGAGGGGCTGACCTGAGTGTGTGCGTAGGTGGCCTGTGAGAGCGTCACGACGGCGGCAGGCGTAGCTGCAGAAGGGGCATTTGAAGGGCTTCTCCCCCGTGTGCAGCTTGATGTGTCTCAACAGATTGCCCTTCTGAGTGAACGACACGCCACACTGGTTACACTGGAACGGCCTATCACCTGAGAGGGGCACAGGAAGTGTTACACTGGAACGGCCTATCACTTGAAGGGGCACAGGAAGTGCAGGCTCTCATCTCTCACTCCCCCTTTTACATGTAGCCAGAAAAGCAACACACAATACCCACAGACCACCAGCCACCTAGTCTTGAGTTTTCACTCGGCTAGTGGACCGAACAAACTTGATAAAGACGGAAATGGAGGTTCACAGCTACTCAACAGCAATCAACACATTGCAATGGTAAAACATGGTTTGATTGGTAAAGGCAAGCAACATGCCTTAGCTGAGAACGTTGTAACATCTCAAATAATGCAGAGAATATATTTCTAGGAGGTTTGTCAGTGGGTAGAAAAACACTAACGTGTGGTGCCTGACGTGTGCTGTGTACAATTGATACATTTGAACTACGGTCTACTGCTACTACAGTAATAGTGTCTGGAGTGTGGCGAGATGAGGTGTTAGATCTCCACCCTAATAGCTCTGTTCTGGGTCTCTTCTACAGCTCCCTCTCTCACCACAGAGTAGGTGTAGAAATACAGTGAGTTTTCATCCTTCACCAGGCGCCCTGTAGGGCTGTATGCGTTCTACCCACATATACACAAACACCACCAACACCACTAAGTTGGTATAAGTTAATAAGGTTTAGTGTGGCCGTCAACGTCTTTTCAGATAGTAAATTGTTAAGACTTAAGGAGTCTTACAGTGTGTCATAAAATCTTCCATTGTGTTAAAGTGCTGTACATCTTTAATACCAGCTTTACCATGGAAGTATGTTTGTCTGTATCTATGCAAAAAGTTTGCCCGGTTCACCAGTAAACGACAGTAGTCTCATCATCATCTTGATGATCGTCTCTTGATCTGCGGCCGAACGTTTGGAAAAGTGAAATGTTATCCTAAATCTATGAAGACTGAGGCACAGTAATGGCGTCAGTTAAGGGCTCGGGAACAGGTTGTGGAGGATTCCTGGGATGTTATCCATGAAAATCATTCCAAGGCTAAACTATTGTATTCTACAAAACAGCAAAGCTCTCCAGCTCCACACCCGTAGAAACAATTTCTGACTCACAGATTTTTTTTTAAATCATAGGATGAGTGACGTGCAATTGCTTGAGTCTGTAAAATTCATATCTCATAGGGAGCTACAACGTGAAGTATAATGTATTCATCATTTATTAACGTATAACTAATGGGTTTTGCAGTTTGTTAGATGTTAATGGTAAAATATTGACAATCCTTAGATACATCAGAGAGTATTGAGTCATTGTTGATCAATATAAAGTACATTAGGTTTGGGCCATATACTGTGAAAGGGACATAAGGGGTAACAACTTTAGAGAAACATTTACCATTGGGCAGCCGAGTTCCTGGGTCACATGACCCATCTGACCCAGGAACCCCATCCTGTAGGTTGTTTGGGCTGTCAATCATGGGCTCTTCCAATCCCGATTCCTCTTCCCCACTTTGTCCCATATCCTCAGCTGTGGTCCTCCTGTCCCTTTCATCTTCTGTCTCTTCTTCTTGTTTGATGGTGTGTTCTGGAAGAGACAGGTTTGACCAATCCAATTACAGTTTTTCAGACAATCACATGACAATCACATGACATGGCTTTAGTGGATGATCCTTGTTCTTCCAGTAAGAGGTGCAGTGGCTCTAGGTTACGAGTCTAAACCTTGTAAATCTGTTTCACTTTGAATATAAACATCCATTGATTGGAACAAGTTCATCAAATCTGCATGTTATTTCCCCTGGAGAAATAAGTAATATAATGATGCTCAACATAAATTGCCAAAGTTAATGCTAACCTCTAGAGGCAGGGACTCACCAAATCTGACAAAAATATTGTTAGTTATTGGTATGTTATTGTTAATTATATGCCATTATTTTTTTATTTTACCTTTATTTAACTAGGCAAGTCAGTTAAGAACAAATTCTTATTTACAATGATGGCCTACCCCGGCCAAACCCTAACGACGCTGGGCCAATTGTGCGCCACCCTATGGGACTCCCAATCATGGCTGGTTGTGATACAGCCTGGAATCGAACCAGGGTCTGTAGTGACACCTCTAGCACTGAGATGCAGTGCCTTAGACCACAGGAGCTCAATTATTTCTGTTATCTATTTTAAACCTGAGACTTCTGGAATGTACACAGTAAAGTAGTTATGTGGAGAAAAACGGGGTTAGTCCCAGAAGTGGACGGGCGATACGTGACTTGGTCTGAACATTAGAGATTTGTGGAGGGACAGCTGAGAAACAGGCTGGTCTAGTTCCACTCAGTCCTTGGCAGGGCTGTGGTCAATTCTAATTGAAGGCAGTCAAGTAAACTTAAATAACAATTCAAAATTGAATACATTTTGAAATCTATTTTCGTTTTATTTTTAATTAAAATCACTTCCTGAATTGACTGCCTTTAATTCGAATTGACCCCAGCCCTGGTCCCTGGGGAGGAGGAGGAGGAGGAGGAGGAGGAGGAGGAGGAGGAGAGGAAGAGCGGAGTGCTGCGGCCAGGTGCTTCTTAGCCCCTGTGGGTTTCGATTTGACTGGCACTGGGAGACTGGCTGGATGGCTTGATGGGGGGGGGACTCTGACTGACTAAAGGCACAAAGGCCTCAACTCTACTGGGTTGGCCACCAGACTCTCAGTATCCCTCATCCGACATTATAGGGAGACTGACACACAGACACACAAATATGGCCCAGATACAGTGCCTTGCGAAAGTATTCGGCCCCCTTGAACTTTTCGACCTTTTGCCACATTTCAGGCTTCAAACATAAAGATATAAAACTGTAATTTTTTGTGAAGAATCAACAACAAGTGGGACACAATTATGAAGTGGAACGAAATTTATTGGATATTTCAAACTTTTTTAACAAATAAAAAACTGAAAAATTGGCCGTGCAAAAGTATACAGCCCCTTTACTTTCAGTGCAGCAAACTCTCTCCAGAAGTTCAGTGAGGATCTCTGAATGATCCAATGTTGACCTAAATGACTAATGATGATAAATAGAATCCACCTGTGTGTAATCAAGTCTCTGTATAAATGCACCTGCTCTGTGATAGTCTCAGAGGTCCGTTTAAAGCGCAGAGAGCATCATGAAGAACAAGGAACACACCAGGCAGGTCCGAGATACTGTTGTGGAGAAGTTTAAAGCCGGATTTGGATACAAAAAGATTTCCCAAGCTTTAAACATCCCAAGGAGCACTGTGCAAGCGATAATATTGAAATGGAAGGAGTATCAGACCACTGCAAATCTACGAAGACCCGGCCGTCCCTCTAAACTTTCAGCTCATACAAGGAGAAGACTGATCAGAGATGCAGCCAAGAGGCCCATGATCACTCTGGATGAACTGCAGAGATCTACAGCTGAGGTGGGAGACTTTGTCCATAGGACAACAATCAGTCGTATACTGCACAAATCTGGCCTTTATGGAAGAGTGGCAAGAAGAAAGCCATTTCTTAAAGATATCCATAAAAAGTGTCATTTAAACTTTGCCACTAGCCACCTGGGAGACACACCAAACATGTGGAAGAAGGTGCTCTGGTCAGATGAAACCAAAATCGAAATTTTGCAAACAATACAAAACATTATGTTTGGCGTAAAAGCAACACAGCTCATCACCCTGAACACACCATCCCCACTGTCAAACATGGTGATGGCAGCATCATGGTTTGGGCCTGCTTTTCTTCAGCGGGGGCAGGGAAGATGGTTAAAATTGATGGGAAGATGGATGGAGCAAAATACAGGACCATTCTGGAAGAAAACCTGATGGAGTCTGCAAAAGACCTGAGACTGGGACGGAGATTTGTCTTCCAACAAGACAATGATCCAAAACATAAAGCAAAATCTACAATGGAATGGTTCACAAATTAACATATCCAGGTGTTAGAATGGCCAAGTCAAAGTCCAGACCTGAATCCAATCGAGAATCTGTGGAAAGAACTGAAAACTGCTTTTCACAAACGCTCTCCATCCAATCTCACTGAGCTCGAGCTGTTTTGCAAGGAGGAATGGGCAAAAATTTCAGTCTCTCGATGTGCAAAACTGATAGAGACATACCCCAAGCGACTTACAGCTGTAATCACAGCAAAAGGTGGTGCTACAAAGTATTAACTTAAGGGGGCTGAATAATTTTGCACGCCCAATTTTTCAGTGTTTTATTTGTTAAAAAAGTTTGAAATATCCAATAAATTTCGTTCCACTTCATGATTGTGTCCCACTTGTTGTTGATTCTTCACAAAAAATTACAGTTTTATATCTTTATGTTTGAAGCCTGAAATGTGGCAAAAGGTTGAAAAGTTCAAGGGGGCCGAATACTTTCGCAAGGCACTGTACATACTCCTCCAGTCTGGCTTTAGTAACTTTTGACTCTTGAGTCACTAGGGACACACACACATAGCCACAGAATAATTAGAGATCGTCCTCTCCCACACAACTTTTGAAGGTACAATATGCAGAAATTGTCCTGCTATTTCCTGGTTGCTTAAATTCAAATCGTTTTCCTAATTTCAGTTTGTTTGACAAAACAAGCAATCTATTGTGTAGAGAATCGTTGTACCATCTAAAATATATTTTCAATAACCAAGATTATTGTATTTTCAGCAGTTTAAAACTGAAAGTAAAAGACACAAAAATAAAACTTAAGAACGGGACGCATAGAAACAGCACACATAGAACATATCTACCGCTTCTTAGACTTACGTTCAATGGAAATGACAGATCTATCTCACGTTTCTATGTGAATTTGGTCGAGTTACCCAAAAAGTAGTATTTTGCAGCTTTAAGATTCTGGTATGCTTAGCATATACGTAGGGACCTTAATCTTGAACATTTGGAATTTGTTTTTTTATTAGGATCCCCATTAAGTGTTGCAGAAGCAGCAGCTACTGTACTTTCGTGGGGTCCACACAAAACATAAAGCATGACAAAATACATAACTCTATTAGACAAGAACAGAAACACACATTTTAAATAAGAACAAGAGAACACATTTCTTTCCTGTACTGCATATACATATAACATATTCATATACAGCATATACAGTACATACAAGTTTTTAGGTCATACAAGGTCAGAGGCATCATGCCGTGAGAAGGAGACTTCTAGAATTCCTCTACAGTAGTCTGAAGGAAAACCTGATACGGACGATAATCATAACCATCCAGTCAAGCCTGTTTGTGATTTGTGACTGAAACCATAATCATAGCGTAGGTATGGAAGGAGCCAGAGCAAAAACCCCAAACCTCTCACATCCATATAATCCATCTCCTGAATGTCCCTTCAGGCTCCTAGGCTCCATTAAAGGGGATTTTGGCAATAAGGCCACTTACAGTTTCTACGTCCCGAGAGTCAGATGAACTCGTGAGTACCATTTGTATGTTTGCATCCAGTATGAAGGAAGTTAAAGGTTGTATGAGCCAATGCTAACTAGCTTAGCACAGAAACTTGAAGTCTTCCTTCATACTAGACCAGGCACTTGCACAGATGGAGCCCTAGGTGTGCTGGAGCACCTGCCCCTTTGCCGAACAGTTTGGGCAACACGTTAATATGACCCCTCTATGGAAAGATGAGACTCTCACGAACACGTACATGTTTTTCTCTAGGACACCCACAAGCTTCCCAAGACTTGTCTGAAGGTAGCCTGGTACCAGTTCAAATGTTTGTGCCTAAAAAAAGGGGTTAAATATGTTTAATACCCCTTCCTATATCTCTCAGACACAAACTTCTTTTAGATTGTTTTTTACCATCTGTTTTTCCATGTATGAATATTTTATTCAACCTGTTTCTATGAGTTAATAGCAATAAGACCAAACTCAATATTTCATCCAATATTTATTTTATATACAAGTGGAGTGTGGCGATAGCTAGAGTTGACTGTGTGCTTATTGCTTTAGGGTTGACAACAACATTTACTGTGGTGATTGCTATAGGGTTGACACTAGGTCATGGTGACTGCTATAGGGTTGACACTAAATCATGATGATTGCTATAGGGTTGACAATAAGTCATGGTGATTAATAAAAGGCTGACACTAAGTCATGGGGATTGCTATAGGGTTGACAATAAGTCATGGTGATTGCTATAGGGTTGACACTAAATCATGGGGATTGCTATAGGTTTGACACTAAATCATGGGGATTGCTATAGGGTTGACACTAAGTAATGGTGACTGCTATAAGGTTTGACACTAAATCATGGGGATTGCTATAAGGGTTGACACTAAGTCATGGGGATTGCTATAGGGCTGACACTAAGTCATGGTGACTGCTATAGGGCTGACACTAAATCATGGTGACTGCTATAGGGTTGACACTAAGTCATGGTGACTGCTATAGGGTTGACACTAAGTCATGGTGACTGCTATAGGGTTGACACTAAGTCATGGGGATTGTTTTAGGGTTGACACTAAGTCATGGGGATTGCTATAGGGCTGACACTAAGTCATGGTGACTGCTATAGGGTTGACACTAAATCATGGTGACTGCTATAGGGTTGACACTAAGTCATGGTGACTGCTATAGGGTTGACACTAAGTCATGGTGACTGCTATAGGGTTGACACTAAGTCATGGGGATTGCTATAGGGTTGACACTAAGTCATGGGGATTGCTATAGGGTTGACACTAAGTCATGGTGACTGCTATAGGGTTGACACTAAGTCATGGTGACTGCTATAGGGTTGACACTAAGTCATGGGGATTGCTATAGGGTTGACACTAAGTCATGGTGACTGCTATAGGGTTGACACTAAGTCATGGTGACTGCTATAGGGTTGACACTAAATCATGGGGATTGCTATAGGGTTGACACTAAGTCATGGGGATTGCTATAGGGTTGACACTAAGTCATGGTGACTGCTATAGGGTTGACACTAAGTCATGGGGATTGCTATAGGGTTGACACTAAGTCATGGTGACTGCTATAGGGTTGACACTAAGTCATGGTGACTGCTATAGGGTTGACACTAAGTCATGGTGACTGCTATAGGGTTGACACTAAGTCATGGTGACTGCTATAGGGTTGACACTAAGTCATGGGGATTGTTTTAGGGTTGACACTAAGTCATGGGGATTGCTATAGGGCTGACACTAAGTCATGGGGATTGCTATAGGGTTGACACTAAGTCATGGGGATTGCTATAGGGTTGACACTAAGTCATGGTGACTGCTATAGGGTTGACACTAAGTCATGGGGATTGTTTTAGGGTTGACACTAAGTCATGGGGATTGTTTTAGGGTTGACACTAAGTCATGGGGATTGCTATAGGGTTGACACTAAATCATGGGGATTGCTATAAGGCTTGACACTAAGTCATGGGGATTGCTATAGGGCTGACACTAAGTCATGGGGATTGCTATAGGGTTGACACTAAGTCATGGGGATTGCTATAGGGTTGACACTAAGTCATGGTGACTGCTATAGGGTTGACACTAAGTCATGGGGATTGTTTTAGGGTTGACACTAAGTCATGGGGATTGTTTTAGGGTTGACACTAAATCATGGGGATTGCTATAGGGTTGACACTAAGTCATGGGGATTGTTTTAGGGTTGACACTAAGTCATGGGGATTGCTATAGGGTTGACACTAAGTCATGGGGATTGCTATAGGGTTGACACTAAGTCATGGTGACTGCTATAGGGTTGACACTAAGTAATGGTGACTGCTATAGGGTTGACAATAAGTCATGGGGATTGTTTTAGGGTTGACACTAAGTCATGGGGATTGTTTTAGGGTTGACACTAAGTCATGGGGATTGTTTTAGGGTTGACACTAAGTCATGGGGATTGCTATAGGGTTGACACTAAGTCATGGGGATTGCTATAGGGTTGACACTAAGTAATGGTGACTGCTATAGGGTTGACACTAAGTCACACTATCCACTCCACTGAGGTGATATGATTGACAACTTCCATCTATCTTCCAACACAGACCACATGGACTTCTGGAGTCCTGCTATTGTTAGCAATGACATGGCAATCTCTGTAACAACATGGCAGTATTTTCTTAAGCAATATTTCCCCTTTTATCTCTTAGCCTTGTGTGAACTGAAAGAGCTCCTCTTTTACTAACACCATGACATTGAATTTATCCTCCAGAGCTGTATCCTGGCAACATGGAGCTAGCAGATTGAGGGGTATTGTAGGTGGGGTATACACATGAAGAGCTCGCCACTCTCTGTCGAAGCTGGCTGAACTTGAGATGGTTGCTGCGACAACAGCATTTTATAGAACCCAGATAAATAAAATATAAAGAAACTCCCGAAGCATGACGGGTCATGTTACCAAGGAGGAGAAACTACAGTAGGTATCCAAGCTAAGTGAAAAGTGCTATCATAAGCTAATCTGAGTAAGGATACCTGTCCCATACCTGGCTGTGTATTGAACACCTCATAGTTTACATTACTCAAGGGTCAGAGATCAAGGTCAAGAAGAGCCACCCATAAGGTATTTTGCTAGTAGAACTGTAGAGGTATTTTGCTGAAGTGAATGAAAAAATACTTTTAAATGCTATACCATACTAATAGTTTGATTCTAAACATAAGTGTATAGGCAAACATGTTTTGTAGTTTTGTACACACTGACACAACTGCTTAATTTCAGTGTTGTGTTACAAAAGTGGTGTCATGGCGGAGTGTTGTTAGGCAACCTCTGTGTCGGGATGACACAAGCTGTATCTGTGAGAGTCTCTCTCCCTCTGACACAGATCTAGGACCAGGCTACTAATACTGGGGGATGCTGCGGGAAACAACTTCCCTTTTCTGGTTCAGCCACCTCATGGTGACATGTCTGAAGACAATGAGAAGAATGGCACCATGTCTCAGCTCTTCCTATTTCTGTTCATTTAAGGGAAGGGAACTACGCAAGACCCTTCAGATAAGACATACATTTCTGATGACCCTTTGATAAAAGAAAATAAACTGTTTCTTGACGTGTGTGTGTATGTGTGTGTGTGTGTGTGTGTGTGTGTGTGTGTGTGTGTGTGTGTGTGTGTGTGTGTGTGTGTGTGTGTGTGTGTGTGTGTGTGTGTGTGTGTGTGTGTGTGTGTGTGTGTGTATCCACTCACCAGTCGGTGAATAAGGACCCTGGGGCTGCTGTGCGTTGGGTGTGTTTGCCGACAGGTCCACCAACATTCTAGAGTTCTCTGTCTTCTTGGGAGAGCAGTCTCCGTTACCTGGGTGACAGACAACAAGAGAGCTGGGAACATCGCATTGCACACCATTGCACTGCACAGTATACATATACAGTACATACTGTACATACAAACTCCATCTCTCCAAATGTCATGACATCCTCACATAAATGCCTTGAGAGGTGTCAATTGTAGCAATCACACCATCTAAAAAAAAAGTGTAAAAATGTCTGATGATACCCGGAGATACTTAGCTAGGGGATCATTTAATGCTGTATTTCACACTTCTAATTCATAACAGGAAATCATTCTGAACCACTTTCAGTAGCAAACAGATGTTCTGTGGATGATCTGCCAACCAGACCCAGCACTTGCTTAGCTTCTAGGTGCTAACCAGTACAGTACCAGAGTGCAAGGTGGTATGGCTCCTGTCTGCCGGCTACTTTTTCTATCAGCCTCGTGTCCTCTTCATACAGATCAGATCAGATTGCGGCCTGTCAGCACCCTCCCTGACACAGGCAATGCCATGGGATAGCTATAGCTGTGTGTCCTGTCCTGTCCACTCAGAAGGAGAGCTGTACAATCCCTTATCCCGTTACAGCCTGGCCCCAGCACAGCCTCTCAGACAATACAGCAGCAGCAGCAGCAACACCACAGCACCCCCACTGACCCAGGTGTCAAATCCCACAGGAGCCAGACCACAGCAAAGACAACACGGTACCAGCTAGCACCTGGGAGTATTTTGTTAATATAGGTTTACAGGAAAGTACCTGAAAGTAACAGTCTAACAGTTAATCTTCGCCAAAGATTTTCTCATGGAAGCTAAAACAAAATGCTTGTATTTTATGTGGTGTTAAATTGTTGTGATTGGCTGCTGCTGAGTGAGACACACTGGGAGTTGTGGTCCATGACCATGATGACACAATCCCTGGGTCTGGTCTCCGATTGCATGCCATGCTGGGGTTGGATGAAATCTCAGGTGACTGACAGGTGGCTATCCAATGGCAGTGGTGTCTGTTGTAGAGATAGGGGTGGCCCAGATTTGTCATGAAGGATTTTCCATTACTGTGCTAAGTGTTGACGCCTTGACGGCTGCCTAGCAGCTCTGTAGGGCCTCTCAGGTCAGGTAAAGGCTCAGTGTGTCTCAAAGGTGGTGTGTACTCGTAGCACCTGAATTTTGATGTTCATATGTTTTATGTACTTGTAATTATTACTGAAACCCTTAAAGGCATTTCACTGAAACTGGTTTCAAAGACGAACTGTGGTAGGACTTCTTATATACAGTATACACGCTTGCTAACCCTAGAAAACTATTTTCCACCTTCTCCTCCCTCCTTAATCCTCCCCCCTCCCTCCTCCCTCTCTGAGGACAACTTTGTCAACCACTTTAAAAAGAAGATTGATGACATCCGCTCTTCATTCACTCAGCTTATTGAGTCCACTGGTCGCACTCACACAGAACTACCCCACGCTTTGACCTCTTTCTCCCCTCTCTCTCCAGATGAAATCCTGTGACTAGTGAGGTCAGGCCACCCAACAACCTGCCCGCTCGACCCCTTCCCCTCCTCCCTTCTCCAGACCACCTCTGGAAACCTTTTCCCATTCCTCACTTCACTCATCAACTCATCCTTGACCACTGTCGCACCCCTCCTCAAGAAACCAACACTTGACCCCTCTGACGTCAAAAACTACAGACTGGTATTACTTCTTTATTTTCTTTCCAAAACACTTGAGCGTGCCGTCTCTGACCAACTCTCTCCCTATCTCTCTCAGAACCATCTTCTTAACCCTAACCAGTCAGTCTTCAAGACAGGTTACTCAACCAAAACTGATCTTCTCTGTCACGGAGGCTCTCCACACTGCCAAAGCTGAATCTCTCTCCTCTGTTCTCATCCTCCTAGATCTATCCGCTGCCTTCGAAACCGTGAACTATCAGATCCTCCTCTCCACCCTCTCAGGGCTGTGAGTCTCAGGCTCCGCACACTCTTGGATTGCATCCTACTTGGCAGTCTACTCCTACCAGGTGATGTGGAGAGGATCTGCGTCTCTCACTACTCACTACTCTCACTACTGGTGTCCCCCAGGGCTCGGTTCCAGGCCCTCTCCTCTTCTCTCTATAAACCAAGTCACTCGCCTCCGTCATATCCTCACATGGTCTCTCCTATCATTGCTATGCAGATGGCACTCAACTTCTTTTCTCCTTTCCCCTTCTGACACCCAGGTGGTCATATGCATCTCTGCGTGCCTGGCAGATATCTCAGGTTGGATGTCAGCCCACCACCTCAATCTCAACCTCAACAAGACAGAGCTGATCTTACTCCTGGGGAAGGCCTGCCCACTCCAAGACCTCTTCATCATGGTTGACAACTCAATGGTGTCCCCCTTCCAGAGTGCAAAGAACCTTGGCATGACCCTGGACAACACCATGTCATTCTCTGCAAACATCAAAGAAGCTCACTACAATACAACACAGTCCACAACAATACCATGGTACTTGCCTATGGAGCAGCAAGATGAACTGCCACTCCATACCTTCAGGCTCTGCTCAAGGGAGGGCAACTCCCACTCAGTCCAGTCCAAGCTTTTCTCTGTCTTGGGACCCCAATGACAGCAGATACCCTGCCCCTCTTCTGAAAACATCTGAAACCCTACATCTTCAAAGAGTATCCTAAATAATCCCACAGCACCCCTTCCTCACACCTCCCCCCACCAAAAATAAATAAATTAATAACAATAATTAATAAAGTATTTAGTGAACTAACACTCACACTTAGCTCTGAAATGTTTTTTGTACTTTTACCCTTTTTTCTCCCCAATTTCGTGGTATCCAATTGCTAGTTACAGTCTTGTCCCATCGCTGCAACTCCCCTACGGACTCGGGAGAGAGGAAGGTTGAGAGCCATGCGTCCTCCGAAACACGACCCTGGCAAGCCGCACTGCTCCTTGACATGCTGCTGCCTTAACCCGGAAGCCAGCTGCACCAATGTGTCGGAGGAAACATTGTCCAACTGGCGACCAAAGTCAGTTTGCAGGCACCCGGCCCGCCACAAGAAGTCACTAGAGCGTGATGGAACAAGGAAATCCCGGCCGGCCAAACCCTCCCCTAACCCGGACAATGCTGGGCCAATTGTGCCCCGCCTCATGGGTCTACCAGTTACGATCCCAGTTCTGTAGTGACGTCTCAAGCACAGCGATGCAGTTCCTTACACACTGCGTGACTCGGGAGGCAGATATCTACATTATTGACAAAAATGTTACTTACTATGACTGTGATATGTGGTTGTCCCACCTAGCTATCTTAAGATGAATGCACTAACTGTAAGTAGCTCTGGATAAGAGCGTCTGCTAAATGACTCAAATGTAAATGTAATGGTTTGATACAGTCATATGTGTGCACTCAAACACACTCACTTGTTTATCATCTGCCAATCCTCATACCATAGTTACAATTGCAGCTCGCAGCTCGCTGCCCCCAAAGTGATGCATGCTGGAACCCGTGGGCCAGGTTGAGGAGACAGTGTATGGCCACATCAGCGACTGGGGCCAACAGCACACACACACGCACACACACACAGTCTGCTAAGTCAGAATCAGAGCTTTGATTCACACTTGTTAGCTGACTCAATACTGTATTTACCACCACACCATGGCCCAGATGACTTGTATAGACAGTGGAGGCTTCACTGGAAGAAGACAATGGATTGTTCCATGTGTTGGCGTTGCCAAAAGGAAAATAAAATGTATGAAAATGACAAAGAGAGAACAAGAAATCATGATATAGGCTACCGTGTATATGATTTTTCTTATCAGACATGTTAGTTACTGCAGGTTGTCTTATGAAGTGAGATTGAGAACGTGTTGTATTAAACTATCAGCAACAGGTGGTTGGCTGGTTATAAAAATGCCATAATTTCTGAGTGGGAGGACTATAATGAGCCACAGAAACAGGAATGACACAAAGTAAGAACGATCAAGGGTTGGAACTGTGCAGGATTTCTCCCCCCGGATGACAGAGTAACTATGTTGTGGCTTGTTGGAAACACACAGGCTGGAGCAAGGATCTGGTTTTTCCTGTCAAACTCTCAACCTCCGGACCTTCCCTCTAGACTGTGAGAGATCTCATTCACCAACTTGTCTACGAACATGTTAGTGGAGATATGGCAGTATACTTCAAGCATTAACCAAAATAGATGTGTATCAGCGATGGGAATGAAAGCAGAAGGCACTATATCCTACTTCATCCTACTTTTTTCCTTCACACTATAACGTCCATGTTTTTGACCACTCATCCCAAACCTATTACCAACAAACACAAGAAGGAGTTGTCAAACTCCAGATTGTCAGTATGTTCTATCAGCGGGAATCTGTGAAGGGGAATGTAAAGAGGGAAGTACCACTGTCTACCTGGTACAGAACCACCCTACTGATGATAAGACATCTCTAGGAGAGCGAAGTTGTCAGGATCGTTTTACAGGATCAGAACACATGTAGCTTGTGAAGGAGAAGGAGGTTGGGAGAGGAGAGGGGATACCTCCTTCTCCTAGCAGGACTGTCCGCCCCTGCTCCTACACCTGGTCCATCTGCCCAGTATCCCTGTAGGCCTAGGCCTCTCATCAGGGAACCAGAACAATATAAAATCTACCATTTCTTTGGATACGGACGGATACGCTTCAAACGTGATTAGAAAGACCAGCTTGTATAAAACCATAAAATGACAATTGAGAGACACATCCAACATCTGCAATGTGAAACAGGATCTCGCTAACACAACTTTTCAAAAGTTTAAAGAATTAGAATAGGTCAGGAAGCTTCAGGTTAGAGAGTGATTGAAGACTTGACTTACTTGCAGAATATCCATCAGTTGCCTCTGTTTCCATAGTCGGTGGAGAGCTTTGGGTATCAAAAGAAACAATAAATTAGAAGAGCACTTGAGCTGAACCACGATGCTTACTCACTGGGCACACAGAGGTTGAATCAACTTTGTTTCCACATCATTTCAATGAAATGAGTTGAACCAACTTGGAATAGATGTAGATCCTAACCTCTTCTAAATCCTTATGAAATGACCCATATTATACTGTTTGTTTGGAGTGAATTTTGTTTTTTTTACGCGATCATTGTACATTTAGGCAACACTTCATAATACATTTCATTAATAACCCATTATGAATGATAATAAATATTTATAAATGCTAAAATAGCCAAATTAGAGGATATTTTAATTTTGAAAAAGGCAATGATTAATTTGAAATATTTCACTAATATTTTACAATAAAGGTTGAGTGAAAATACATTAAACTCATTATGACTGATACAATTATACGATGTATAAAAATTATACAGCGTTCAAATACAACTGAATCCGAAAAGTTCACACCACCAGTTTATTGTCTCGCAACATAACACTCTATGGTTCAACTCCCCCAAAAGCTGCTGAAGGACTGGTGGGTTGTAAAATACAGCCTTTGAATAGAATGAAGTGGCTCATTGAAAGTTGCACTGTTAGAGAAGTAACACATATATTCAGCTAAAACTATAATATGGGCTATACATGTACATGGAGTGAGAACACACACTGCAGTTCTAGTAGTTTCACGTCCTCTGACAAAGGCCTTAAGCTAAAAATAAATATGTCTGAGAGAACAGTAGTGAGGTGCAAACAAACCCCTGGCCAACCTAATGTCTGCTATCAGTATCAACGGAAATGTAGTAGACATGTATTATCTGTTGGTGGTTCACATGAAATTGTGTAGTATTGATGTTTGATGCACAAGATAATTATGACCCACAAGAGGAGTACAGCTTCATAGTGTGACCCCACAAGAGGAGTTTGTCCTCATAGTATGACCCACAAGAGGGATAAGCCCTCATAGTTCAGTATAAAAAAAAAAACAGAAACCCAATCTTGAGGACTGACAGAGCAAAACATTTTCTACTAGGAACTAGAATACAAATGTCAACATTTTGGCAAATGTCTTGTAAATGATTACTACTTCTTTCTACATACAATACAATAAAAATCACACAAGACATATTCAGAATCAGTCAATAAAAAATGGCATGCACTTAGATTTTCCCTAGTAATTGACTCTTCAATAATTTAGCCTACAATGCAAACGATTCATACATAAGACTAAGAGCCATGATATGTTTATATTTTTAAGAGTATTTTCTCTCGAATTTATAGTCAGTCATACATGGGTAGACTAGGCTATTCAAATAAATAAATAGAAAACAGTTGTTTTAGTGATAAGCAACCTAAGTTATTTGATTAATTCAATCAATATAATTTACCTTTATATTTTTGACAATTGAAATTAGAAGTGCTTCATCTGCAATAAACGGAAAGCCCATAAGAAGTATTTTCACCAGCTATCCGCGCCTCCGTGGTGGACACCTGTCTCTCCAAACGCTCCGCCGTGCACGTGTGTAGGCTAACTGACAGCCCAAGATCTCCCTTCAGTTTAAGAAAAACTATATGGGTTGATTTTTTCTCTCATTTATATTATATGAGTCAAGGCATTTGATTGACACAATCGGCCGTCCCCTGTTATGACATGAGCAAGCAAATGGGATACACTGTCAATGTGTCGATCAATCGCTCCTAAACAGTACGCAGGGGGAGCATCGTCGAAGTTGATATATTGCGTCCAGATAAAACAATTATGAAAAGTTATTATGAACGTATTACAAAGTTACATAACCTTGTCTTGTAAGGATGGTAGCCTAATCGTTTTCAGTGCATTATAATGTGTAGGATGCCTGTAACTTGATAAATTGACAAAATATTTGATTGGACATTACCTTTTGTGTCTCCCCTGTTCAAGTGATAATCAGTGATCTTCGTCAGCGGAAGTTGCACCTCTTAAAATTCAAATGCAAATGCTCAGTAGCCTAATATGTTTTTGGTAGACAATAACAAACCAAAAAATGAGGGGATACTCTCCTCCAAAAAAAGTGGGATGCCCCCCCAAAAAACTTGAGTTGAGTATAACACTGTCCTGTCCTGCATACAACCTGAATAAAGTTCAGGAACAGAGCAGTACACTCCTCAATAAGTAGCTTTGGTAGTTACTTCCTCTGTGCTGAACTAGACCGTCAACTTTTCCACCTCAAACGTTCCACCTCAAACGACACCTTCCCTGTATCCTACAGTATTCTATGAAGTACACTTTCATAAGCCTAAATATGGCCACGTCAACATTTATAGACTGTGTATTACTGGATGTTGTTTTTACTACAGCAGAAATGAGGTCGAAGACTCAACTTGTTTTGAGGCTAAATGAAATAAAGAACGAGGGGATAAAACTGGATCCACCGGTTCCTGAGGAAGTAGCCATAGAAAAGGAGTAAGGAGCAGCCTATTTTAAACCGATGGGGGCTAAGGAATCAGAAAAGCATACGTAGGATATTCAAAAGGTATTGGATGAAGTCGGAGTGAGTGAGTGAGTGAGTAGGCAGTCCCTGAGAGATATGCCAGATAACATGCTGTCTCATACTAACCTGCCAAAATATTCACAGGTGCCGTGAGAAATACATTTCAGTAGAGACAGAACGTCTCCTCAACTATAGTGCCCATTCAGTCTAATTCAATTAGGTTTACATAAGATGATAGAGTGTCTCTCTTGGCATTGCTGTTTGGGGGGGAAAAAAAACCATTTCGAATGGTGTCATAGAGAGTTCGCAGAACCCCCCACTCCTGCATCAACAGGTATCGGATCACGGTTGAGTCGCGAGCCGTCTGGCTTTCATACGTGAGACCCACCTGTCTCGCTGGATGTCGTGGAGACAGCAGCACGCATTGCATTGTCTGGATGAATCAATGGTCGGATGTTGAGCGTTTATCCACGGGCATATTTTATATGTCATTATAGCTGAGTAACCGTTATCCTTGTAGGCTAAATATCATCACTGAGTTGCATTGGTTTTCTTTCTTTCTTTACCTTATAAACGCAGGAGATTGAATAATGCCACCACCTATGCTCGGAAATTAGGACTAGCCAACACATTTCACCCATAGGAATATCTTTCTTGGATCACACTGTAACATATTACAGTAGTGGCGCAGGCAGCAACAGTTAATCCGCCGATACTTCCTCCATATTAGAAAGAAAAGCAGACGAGTCCGCGAGTGTCTATTCTGGGAACTTGGTCTGACACAGAGAAACGGATCTCTCTCTCTCTGACTGCCTGTCTGTGTTCGGCAATCGATTACAGGACTTCACAGCCTGTTTCTTTGGCATATAACATATTGACATTACATTTAGCTAAAATAACACTAACACATTTTGATTCTGAGTAAATGGTGAAAACAATGATTGAATAGGATACAATAGGATGATAATAATAATAATAGGGGAGTAATAAAGCGATACTGCTACTTAATAATTACAGTAGATACAATTCTCATAATAATATGAATTGTATTAGCCTATTAAACTGTTACTAAAAAGTGCATATCAACCAAGCTGATGGGCTATAAAGTAGGCTGTGACTTAAAATCAATATTTTGATAGAACATGAACATATATTAATAACACTTAATTATTATCATCATTATTATTATTATTGTTATTATTGTTGTTATTATTATTATTATAGGGGGGATTACAGTTATTTTCACATTTTCGACAGCACATTTGCCTGCATATTGCCTAAGAGTTCTAAATAATAAAAAACATGGACAAAAGCAAAAATACATTATATACAGTGCCTTCAGAAAGTGTTCAGACCCCTTGACTTTTTCCACATTGTGTTACTTTACAGCCTTATTCTAGAATTGACTAAATTGCCCCCTCCCCCCATTCCTGCACACAATAACCTATAATGACAATGCAAAAACAAGATTTCTGAGATTTTTGCTAATTTATATATTTAAAAAAAAACAGAAATATCATATTTACATAAGTATTCAGACCCTTTACTCAGTACTTTGTTGAAGCACCTTTGGCAGCAATTACAGCACCGATTCTTCTTGGGTATGACGCTACACGCTTGGCATACCTGTATTTGGGCAGTTTCTCCCATTCTTCTCAAGCACTGTCAGGTTGGATGGGGAGTGTCACTGCACAGCTATTTTCAGGTCTCTCCAGAGATGTTAGATCGGGTTCAAGCCCAGGATCTGGCTGGGCCTCTCAAGGACATTCAGACGCTTGTTCCGAAGCCACTCCTGCATTTTCTTGGCGGTGTGCTTAGGGTCATTGTCCTGTTGGATGGTGAACCTTTACCTCAGTCTGAGGTCCTGAGTTTTCTCCAGAAGTGAAATTTGGAATTCAGGCCAAGGAGTTCAATCTTGGTTTCATCAGACAATAGAATTGTGTTTCTCATGGTCTGTCATGTGCCTTTTACTGAGGAGTGGCTTCAGTCTGGCCACTCTACCATAAAGGCCCGATTGGTGGAATGCTGCAGAGATGGTAGTCCTTCTGGAAGGTTCTCCCATCTCCACAGAGGAACAGGAGAGCTCTGCCAGAGTGACCATTGGGTTCTTGGTCACCTCCCTGACCAAGGCCCTTTCCCCCCCGATTGATCGATTTGGCTGGTCTCTAGGAAGAGTTTTGGTAGTTCCAGACTTCTTCCATTTAAGAATGATGGAGCCCACTGTGTTCTTGGGGACCTTCAATGCTGCAGAATTTTTTGTTGGTAGCCTTCTCCAGATCTGTGCCTCAACACAATCCTGTCTCGGAGCTCTACGGACAATTCCTTCGACCTCATGGCTTGGTTTTTGATCCGACATGCACTGTCAACTGTGGGACCTTATATAGACAGGTGTGTGCCTTTCCAAATCATGTCCAATCAATTGAATTTACCACAGGTGGACTCCAATCAAGTTGTAGAAACATCTCAAGGATGATCATTGGAAACAGTGAGGATCGACACGGGAGACCTTAGAAAGCATGTACAGGGAGAACATTTAAAGAACAACGGACATGAAACAGGACAGGAACAGCGTCTGGACAGGGGAAAAATAACTACATCAATGCTGACACAAGGAATAATGTGAGGAGCAGACAGATAAAGAAGGGGTAATCAACAAATTGAATCCATGTGAGTCCAGTATTGTGCAGCGGCGCGTAATGATGGTGACAGGTGTGCGTAATGATGGACATCCTGGTGCCCGCAAGCGCCAGAGTGGGGGAGTGGGAGCAAGCGTGACAGAAACAGGATGCACCTCAGCTCAATTTCGAGTCTCATAGCAAAGGGGCTGAATACCTATCTAAATAAGGTATTTCTGTTTCTTATTTGTAATGAATTTGCAAACATTTCTAAAAACCTGTTTTTTCTCTGTCATTATGGGGTATTGTGTGTTACTTGCTGAGGAATATGTTTAAGTTAATCCATTTTAGAAAAAGGCTATAATGTAACAAAACTTGGAAAAAGTCAAGGGGTCTGAATGCTTTCCGAAGGTGTTGTATATATAGATAGGTATTCAGCCCCTTTGCGATCTAAAATGGATATATACAGTTCCAGTCAAAAGTTTGGACACACCTACTCATTCAAGGGTTTTTATTTTTTACTATTTTCTACATTGTAGAATAATAGTAAAGACATCAAATCAACACTATGAAATAACACATATGGAATCGTGAATTAACCACAAAAGTGTTAAACAAATCAAAATACAGTTTCTATATTATATTCTTCAAAGTAGCCACCCTTTTCCGTGATGACTGCTTTGCATACTATTGGAATTCTCTCAACCAGCTTCATGAGGTAGTCACCTGAAATGCATTTCAATTAACAGGTGTGCCTTGTTAAAAGTTAAATAGTGGAATTTCTTTCCTTCTTAATGCGTTTGAGCCAATCAGTTATGTTGTGACAAGGTAGGGGTGGTATACAGACGATAGACCTATTTGGTAAAAGACCAAGTCCATAATGGCAAGAACAGTTCAAATAAGCAAAGAGAAACGACAGTCCATCATTACCTTTAAGACATGAAGGTAGTCAATTTCAAAAATCATCAAGCGCTATGATGAAACTGGCTCTCATGAGGACCGCCACAGGAAAGGAAGACCCAGAGTTACCTCTGCTGCAGAGGACAAGTTCATTAGAGTTAACTGCTCCTCAGATTGCAGCCCAAATAAATGCTTCACAGAGTTCAAGTAACAGACAAATCTCAACTGTTCAGAGGAGACTGAGCGATTCAGGCCTTCATTGTCGAAATGCTGCAAAGAAACCACTACTAAAGGACACTAATAAGAAGAAGAGACTTGCTTGGGCTAAGAAATATGAGCAATGGACATTCAAATGGTGGAAATCTGTCCTTTGGTCTGATGAGTTGAGTTGGTGAACGGATGATCTCAGCATGTGTAGTTCCCACAATGAAGCATGGAGGAGGAGGTGTGGTGGTGCTTTGCTGGTGACAATGTCAGTGATTTATTTATAATCCAAGGCACACTTAACCAGCATGGCAACTCCTCTTTCTGCAGTGATACGCCATCCCATCTGATTTGCGCTTAGTGGGACTATCATTTGTTTTGTCGACAGGAAAATGACCCAACACACCTCCAGGCTGTAAGGGGTATTTGACCAAAAAGGAGAGTGATGGAGTGCTGCGTCAGATGACCTGACCTTCACAATCACCTGACCTCAACCCAATTGAGATGGACCGCAGAGTGAAGGAAAATCCGTCAACAAGTGCTCAGAATATGTGGGAACTCCTTCAAGACTGTTGGAAAAGCTTTCCAGGTGAAGCTGGTTGGGAGAATGCCAAGATTGTGCAAAGCTGTGGCTACTTTGAAGAATCATAAATATAAAATATTTTTGATTTGTTTAACACTTTTTTGGTTACTACATGATTCCATGTGTTCTTTCATAGTTTTGTTGTCTTTTTATTCTGCAATGTACAAAATAGTAAAAATGAAGAAAAACCCTTGAATGAGTAAATGTGTCCAAACTTTTGATTGGTACTACATATATATTATTGTTTATTTATTTTAATGTTTTCTTGTGAGACGTGGAATAAACAGTAAGCTCTGTTCTGTATTGTAGATGCATTATTCGCCTCTGCTGCTCGCTCCTGTGGTAAAGACCAGACTTGTCTGAAATGACCTAGCAACTGTTTGTCAATGCCGGTTCTAAAAGTTGCTGTACACTCAGAATGAAAATAAACAAAAAAATGTAATTGAGAGAGGTTTGACATTCTATGTTGTCATGTGATGCGTTGTTCCTATGTCACGCATGTGAACTTCTGGTCATGTTAGTCACTTCCAACAAGTGGTTAGATGTTTCATTCTTTGGATTTGAATACCAAAAAGACTGCTGATGTGATATGACACTTTACTTACTGGTAATAAAAACAAGATAATGTGAAGCACCTTTAGCCAATATGATACACTTCTGTCACATCAAAGATACGTAACCAAATAAAATACATGTTCAACATTTAATTTCTATTATACAGAACTTTTGATATAAAGAAATTAGTCACACTTTATTTGGATAGTCCGCATAGTTCGTCTGTAGATGCTCTAAAGATGATCATGCGATCAACAAACTAACTGTTGATAAGCAAATGCTTGCTGAGGTTACAGTAGGTTTAAGACTTAGGGTTAAGATAAGGGTTAGGGTTAAGGCTAGGAATGAATCCCCAAATACATATACATTTTAAGGTTTGAATTATAAGGATTATAAAAATGAATAACATGAATAAAAGTAATCAATTACTCACTTATCAATAGTATATATAGTTTGTAATGCAGAATAAGTGTGGCATTTATCGATTGTGTCCTGAACATTTTTATTTAGTATAAGATGAATTGGAGAATAATTTGAGAAAAATGGAGTTGCACAGTACCTAGGACATTACACTGTCAGAAAAATAAATAAAATGTGTAAACAAATTATCAAAATTAGAACTCAAAAGTTTTTCAGATCAGAGAAGCGTATGATAAATCGAAGAATTCACACTTTTTCAGTTTGAGTTTCTTTTTTTCCTGCATGATCACATTTGCAATCTTGGAAAGTGTTTACCTCAGCGTTCATCTTTTACAGTAGCAGCTCCTGGATTTAAAGGAGTTTGACAGTAGACACCCACCCTGAGAGTGAGCGTAAGGGAAGTTTCCACTGCAGGTTGGCGTTTGAAGTGGAGGGAAAACCGTTACAAGCCCCCAACCACACCTTTCTCTATTGCTCTCTCTGTCTCTGTCTCTCTCTCTCTCTAACACACACACACACACACACACACACACACACACACACACACACACACACACACACACACACACACACACACACACACACACACACACACACACACACACACACACACACACACACACACACACACACATCTCATAAGAATGAAGACATCTTAGTGTGGGTTCTCCAAGACAAGGGTATGTTTGCGTAACAGTAGTGGTTTGGTGAACTATGTTTGAATAACTCTCAATGGTTGAAGGGATAGTTACCTACTACACACAGCATCTACACTCTTAGAAAAAAGGGTTTCAAAAGGGTCTCCGGCTGTCCCCATAGGAGAACCGTTTTATGGTTCCAGATAGAACCCTTTCTGATTCAAGGTAGAACTATTTTGGGTTCCATGTAGAACCCTCTGTGGAAAGGGTTTTACATGGAACCCTAAAGGGTTCTAGCTGGAACCAAAAAGGGTTCTTCAAATGGTTCTTCCATGGGGACAGACAAAGAACCCGTATTGGTTCTAGATAGCACCTTTTTTTCTAATAGTGTACTCTGTACAGTACGAGTCTGGGAGGATATGACTTCACTCACAGTAAAAGTTTAAACAACGTTGAATTATCACTCAAATATAAAATAATGTCCCTGAAAACCATATAAAAACAAAACCATAGAGAATTGTGTCACAAAACCACTAATTACAAAAACAGCCAGGGCCCTAAACCACAAGGCCATCTCTCTTCCTCGTATTTAGAGCCAAGTCCTCTATCTCTAACTCCCTTTTTTCACTTTCCTCCACAACATCAAACTAAAATAATTTGCCACACGAATAGTTGTCATTAACCTTATAGGCTAGGCTCTCTTTCAGAAGAGAGAAAAGTGAGAAGGCATAACCTCAGGGTAAAGCGAGTGCCTCTTCACACCCACGTTAAGGTCACAGATGATGTTGTGGCTTGAAATTCTGCATGCTCCTGCAATGGATATAAGGACAGCAAAGGTGTGAAACTACCTTCAATACAGCCTCATAACAGCTTTGCACTTTTAAACAGGAAATGTTGATCTATAGAAGGTAATTAGCACGATAAAGAGAGAGTTCAGTGAGTTAAGACTTGTAGCAATGTACCTCAATGCTGCCATCCACTGTTCAAAACAGTGACTGTGTACTGGAGGAGCACATCTGTTTGATCATGCTGTTGATACACATTCATGAATGTAACACATATTGTTATTCATTATTTCTCAATATCCAGTGGCACACAGTGTGCCAATTACACATCCAGTAACCATTACATGAATAAATATCTACTTTAAGTATTATAGGCTCAAAATAACTATAGTATAATCAGGCGATGGTAGAGGGCACTAGTGCTCTCCTAAAGGCTTTGTCTGGATACATCCCAGATGGAAAGAGAAAGTATTGTTATTGACTCTTATAGTTAGTGATCTACATCACAGTTCATATGTCCGCAAGGCAATCAAACAAGCTAAGCGTCAGTACAGAGACAAAGAAGAGTCGCAATTCAACGGCTCAGACACGAGAGGTATGTGGCAGGGTCTACAGTCAATCACGGACTACAAAAGGAAAACCAGCCCCATCGCGGACCACGATGTCTTGCTCCCAGACAAACTAAACAACTTCTTTGCTTGCTTTGAGGACAACACAGTGCCACTCACACGGCCCGCTACCAAAACCTGCTGGCTCTCCTTCACTGCAGCCAACGTGAGTAAAACATTTAAACGTGTTAACCATCGCAAGGCTGCCGGCCCAGACGACATCCCCAGCCGCGTCCTCAGAGCATGCGCAGACCAGCTGGCTGGTGTGTTTACGGACATATTCAATCAATCCTTATCCCAGTCTGCTGTTCTCACATGCTTCAAGAGGGCCACCATTGTTCCTGTTCCCAAGAAAGCGAAGGTCACTGAGCTAAATGACTATCACCCTGTAGCACTCACTTCCATAATCATGAAGTGCTTTGAGAGACTAGTCAAGGACCATATCACCTCCACCCTACCTAACACCCTAGACCCACTCCAATTTGCTTACCGCCCCAATAGGTCCACAGACGACGCAATTGCAATCACACTGCACACTGCCCTAAGGCATCTGGACAAGAGGAATACCTATGTAAGAATGCTGTTCATCGACTACAGCTCAGCATTTAACACCATAGTACCCTCCAAACTCGTCATTAAGCTCGAGACCCTGGGTCTCGACCTCGCCCTGTGCAACTGGGTCCTGGACTTCCTGACGGTCGCCCCCAGGTGGTGAGGGTAGGTAACAACATCTCCACCCTGCTGAACACTGGGGCCCCACAAGGGTACGTTCTCAGCCCTCTCCTGTACTCCCTGTTCACCCATGACTGCGTGGCCATGCACGCCTCCAACTCAATCATCAAGTTTGCAGACGACACTACAGTGGTAGGCTTGATTACCAACAACGATGAGACGGCCTACAGGGAGGAGGTGAGGGCCCTCGAGTGTGGTGTCAGGAAAATAACCTCACCCTCAATGTCAACAAAACAAAGGAGATGATCGTGGACTTCAGGAAACAGCAGAGGGAGAAGCCCCCTATCCACATCGATGGGACAGTAGTGGAGAAGGTGGAAAGTTTTAAGTTCCTCGGTGTATACATCACGGACAAACTGAAATGGTCCACCTACACAAACAGCGTGGTGAAGAAGGCGCAGCTGCGCCTCTTCAACCTCAGGTGGCTGAAGAATTTTGGCTTGTCACCAAAAACACTCACAAACTTTTACAGATGCACAATTGAGAGCATCCTGTTGGGCTGCATCACCAACTGGTACGGCAACTGCTCCGCCCACAACCGTAAGGCTCTCCAGAGGGTAGTGAGGTCTGCACAACGCATCACTGGGGGCAAACTACCTGCCCTCCAGGACACCTACACCACCCGATGTCACAGGAAGGCCAAAAAGATCATTAAGGACAACAACCACCCAAGCCACTGCCTGTTCACCCCGCTATCATCCAGAAGGCGAGGTCAGTACAGGTGCATCAAAGCGGAGACCGAGAGACTGAAAAACAGCTTCTATCTCAAGGCCATCAGACTGTTAAACAGCCATCACTAACATTGAGTGGCTGCTGCCAACATACTGACTCATCTCTAGCCACTTTAATAATGAAAAATGTATGTAATAAATGTGTTACTAGCCACTTTAAACAATGCCACTTTATATAATGTTTACATACCCTACATTACTCATCTCCAATGTATGTACTGTACTCTATACCATCTACTGCATCTTGCCTATGCCGTTCGGCCATCGCTCATTCATATATTTTTATGTACATATTCTTATTCATTCCTTTACACTTGTGTGTATGAGGTAGTTGTTGTGAAATTGTTAGGTTAGATTACTTGTTAGATATTACTGCATGGTCTGAACTAGAAGCACAAGCATTTCGCTACACTCGCATTAACATCTGCTAACCATGTGTATGTGACAAATAAAATTGGATTTGATTTGATTTGAAAAGGATTATGATGACTTGCTGTCTCTGCCTGGCCGGTTCCCCTCTTTCCACTGGGATTCTCTGCCTCTACCCCTATTACGGGGGCTGAGTCACTGGCTTACTGGTGTTCTTCCATGCCGTCTCTGGGAGGGGTGCGTCACTTGAGTGGGTTGAGTCACTGACGTGGTCTTCCTGTCTGGGTTGGCGCCCCCCCTTGGGCTGTGCCGTGGCGGAGATCTTTGTGGGCTATACTCGGCCTTGTCCCGGGATAGTATGTTGGTGGTTGGAGATATCCCTCCAGTGGTGTGGAGGCTGTGCTTTGGCAAAGTGGGTGGGGTTATATCCTACCTGTTTGGCCCTGTCCGGGGGTTTCATCGGATGGGGCCACAGTGTCTCCTGACCCCTCCTGTCTCAGCCTCCAGTATTTATGCTGCAGTAGTTTATGTGTCGGGGGGCTAGGGTCAGTCTGTCACATCTGGAGTATTTCTCTTGTATTTTCCGGTGTCCTGTGTGAATTTAAATATGCTCTCTCTAATTCTCTCTTTCTCTCTTTCTTTCATTCTTTCTTTCTTTCTCTCTCTCGGAGGACCTGAGCCCTAGGACCATGCCTCAGGACTACCTGGCTTGATGACTCCTTGCTGTCCCCAGTTCACCTGGTCGTGCTGCTGCTCCAGTTCCAACTGTTCTGCCTGCAGCTATGGAACCCTGACCTGTTCACCGGACATGCTACCTGTCCCAGACCTGCTGTCCCAGACCTGCTGGAACCCTGACCTATTCACCGGACGTGCTACCTGTCCCAGACCTGCTGTTTTCAACTCTCTAGAGACAGCAGGAGCGGTAGAGATACTCTCAAAGATCGGCTATGAAAAGCCAACTGACACTTACTCTTGTGTTACTGACTTGTTGCACCCTCGACAACTACTATGATTATTATTATTTGACCATGCTGGTCCTTTATGAACATTTGAACATCTAGGCCATGTGCTGTTATAATCTCCACCCGGCACAGCCAGAAGAGGACTGGCCACCCCTCATAGCCTGGTTCCTCTCTAGATTTCTTCCTAGGTTTTGGCCTTTCTAGGGAGTTTTTCCTAGTCACCGTGCTTCTACACCTGCATTGCTTGCTGTTTGGGGTTTTAGGCTGGGTTTCTGTACAGCACTTTGAGATATCAGCTGATGTAAGAAGGGCTATATAAATACATTTGATTTGATTTGATTTGACTATAACACCCATACATCCATGAAATACATGTTTTTTTCAGCACCCTCAGTATCAAATTTTGTGACAGATCTGTAGAGACAGTGTCTGTCCAAAATGGTACCCTATTCCCTATATAGTTCGCTACTTTCATCCATAGCCCGTAGGGTCCACTATAAAGGGAATAGGGTACCATTTGGAACTCAGGCACAGACTTGGATGTGAAGGATGAATATCATCAGCTCCACTGAGGTTGGAGAGACTTGCTCTTCATGCATTGTGATAAGAATACCATGGTCTTACTGCGAGCTCATCGGTGCAGAGATGGGGGTGTAGAGTAGAGAGAGAGAGGAAGAGAGACATAGGAATAGCGAGAGATGAAGAGGGAGAGAGGCAAGGTGAGAGAGCGAGAGGGGGGGGGTCTGAGAGTTATTAGTGTAGGCCCGGGTGTAAGTCTTCACGCCACGGCTGCATATCTTACACAGACAGCGGAGGGGATTGCATCGTATTTCACACCCAGGCGGCTATCGAGGGCGAGCAGCATGCCATGTAAACCTAACATAAGTTCGTCAAATGGAACATCCTCTTCCCCGCTGGGCACACACTGGTTGACTTAACGTTGTTTCCAAGTCATTTCAACTAAATTACGTTGAACCAGCGTGGAATAGATATTGAATTGACGTCTGTGCCCAGTTGGACTCTTCTTGTCATGAAAACTGTTTTGACATGCTTTCAAAGCTGGCTGTAAATTCATTTTGTAGAAACTTTCATTTCTAGACAACATGACATCCTGATACTGGTATCTTTGTTGTAGTTGCTCTCTCGTCTCATTCGAGTCATCCTGACACACTCTGCAGTTTACATCCCCTGTGAGACAACACCTCAGATCAAACCATAAGTCTCTCTCACCAGTCTGTATATGATTGTTTTTTACCCAGTGTATGGGCAGAACAGGGTTGGGTAGGTCACTATCGAAATGTAATCCATTACAGTTACTTGTTACATGTCCCAAATTTTCATCAGTAACTTAATTACCCAAACTCAGTAACGTAACGTAATTACCCAAACTCAGTAACGTAATCTGATTATGTTCAGTTACTTTTGGTTTACTTTCCCCTTAAGAGGCATTAGAAGAAGACAAAAAGGATCCACCAATCATATTTGTGGTGTCATCATAGTTGTCTCTAAGTTGTGGGCATACTCAATGAACAAATTTAAACTTGTGTCTTTTTTCAATGCAAAATCAAATGTTATTGAGAAAACAGAAAGGTGTCATAATGTACCGTAAATTCCGGACTATAAGCCGCAACTTTTTTCCCAGGCTTTGAACCTCGCGGCTTAAACAATGACGAGGCTAATATATGGATTTTTCCCGCTTTCAATTTTTTTTTAACCAAAAAACACATTCTGTGACGTGCTCAGTTTTTTGGCAGCATGAAGCTTTCATTAGACCAATGAAATTGCCGAACGGGTTACGGTCAAACAACTTTTTTGTTTACTGTTTAGATTAAATTGAGCGCTCTCAAACTTCCCATTCTGATTACGGTAGTCATTTTGTCACCCTCATCATGGCAAAGACACGGAGAAATGCATATGATGCAGCTTTCAAGTTGAAGGCGATTGATCTGGCTGTTGGAAAAGGAAATAGAGCTGCTGCACGGGAGCTTGGTCTTAATGAGTCGATGATAAGAAGTTGGAAACAGCATTGTGAGGAATTGTCTCAGTGCAAAAAGACAACTTAAGCTTACTGATAATTTTTTATTTTTTGTTACAAGCCGTGTTTTGTTAAAGCCTATTTATTTTTGTTACAAGCCGTGTTTCGTTAAAGCCTATTTATTTTTGTTACAAGCCGTGTTTCGTTAAAGCCTGTGTAAAGTTCATTTGTTTCAATATACCGGTAGGCACCTGTGGCTTATAGACATGTGCGGCTTATTTATGTTAAAAATAATACTTTTTTAAAAATTCAGTGGGTGCGGCTTATATTCAGGTGCGCTTAATAGTCCGGAAATTATGGTATATATTTTTTTTCTCTCAAACCTCCTTTCTACATTTAAAAGTAATCCAAGTAATCATCCAGTTTTTCAAAAGTATACGCAATCTGATTACAATATTTTTGCAGGTAACGTAAATGATTACAATTAATAATCAGATTACAAGTAATCAGTTACTCCCCAACCCTGGGGCAGAAGAAAGTGCTGTCTGACAAATGTTCCCATGTTATTATCTGAAGATTCACAGAAACCTATCCGTGATCCCCTTTGATAAGTGATTTGTGAGATGCACGTTTGCTATTTGCAAGATATTCAACATGTTGGCTTATCTCTGGATAAGAGCATCTGCTAAAATGACTAAATCTATGTTGTAAATTCCTGGTCAGTTGCATAACTGAATGGATTCAACCGCAATGTGTCTTCCACATTTAACCCAACCCCTCTGAATCAGAGAGGTGCGGGTGGGCTGCCTTAATCAACATCATTGGTGCCCAGGGAGCAGTTGTTGTAGGGGTTAACTGGTCTCAACTTGCTCAAGAGCAGAACAGCACTTGCCGGCTTGGTGATTCATTCAAGCAACCTTTCGGATACTGTCCCAACACTCAAACTGCTAGGCTACCTGGGTTGGCTGACTGAGTGGTCCCATTTACCTGAATCCCAATACACACACACACACAGATACGCTGATCTCTGCCCTGTCTGATCCACTCAGGCTTGTCTAACACACACCGTGGAGCCACAGCGAATCACAGCATGTCACTCAAAGCCTGACTGGGTTTCTTATCAAATACATTTCTGAGAAACGAGACGAAACAAGATATCAATAGAATGTCCAACAGAGCAGGAACACACTATGGGCCCTGGTCAAAAGTAGTGCACTATGTTGGGCAGGGCTCTCCAACCCTGTTACTGGAGAGCTATCCTCCTGTAGGTTTTCGCTCCAAACCCATTTGTAACTAACCTGATTCAGTTTATCAACCAACCAATTACTAGTATTAGGTGAACTAGATTAAGGTTGAGGCGAAAACCTACAGGACGGTAGCTTGCCAGGAAGAGGGTTGGAGAGTGCTGATGTAGGGAATAGGTACTAATTGGGAAGCAGTCATAGCCGCGGGAAGTAGGGGTGCTGAAGGTGCACCCCCCTGAAAAATCTTTATAAAAAATTATAAAAAATGAATACAGAAGTAGTGCACTTGGCTTTTAATAGTCCCGTATTAGAGGGACAATTAAAACTAATCAAAATAATCATCCAGTTTTTCAAAAGTATACGCAATCTGATTACAATATTTTTGCAGGTAATGTAACTGATTACAATTAATAACCAGATTACCAGTAATCAGTTACTCCCCAACCCTGGGGCAGAAGAAAGTGCTGTCTGACAAATGTTCTCATGTTAGTATCTGAAGATTCACAGAAACCTATCCGTGATCCTCTTTGATAAGTTATTTGTGAGATGTACGTTTGCTGTTTGCAAGATATTGAACATGTTGGCTTGATCTATGTTGTAAATGCCTTTAATAATCCCGTATTAGTGGACTGATATTTCCGTCTGCAGCGTGGGCAAAAAAAACATCTACCACCCCCACACCCCACACCCCCCACCCCCCAAATTACTTCCCTCAGCTATGGAAGCAGTCAACAACAACTCCAACTAAATTCTATTTTTACCAACATACTGCAAAAGCCTCTTTATGATGATAGAGATTTGTGTTTCTTATTATATCTGATTTAGCTGGAGTTAGATAACCGGTCAGGCTTTTAACCCTGAAGTAAACACATTAGTTGTCTTCTATTGCAGCAGGTCAGCAGTATGTCCAATGATCGGGTTCATTAATTATTAATAGAAAAAACCTGCAGCTAAAGATAAAGCTTTGTTACTAGCATCTTACATTCAGTAGAGCTGGAGAGAGCTCTTGTTGTTTTCAAGTAATTTATAATTTAAACATAATAATCCTTTTACGATAGAGTTCATCTAAGTCTGTTCTGAGTGATGACATCTTTCCCAAGCTGGTTGAAAATACTTTATTACAATTGGTTTATAACTTAGTTCAAAGTTGGTAACATTTGGTTCATTTTCATTTAGTTTAAGTGATTTTCAGATATGCAGACAAAGAGAGAGCCATGATTGTTTAATTAACTCTCATTTGTGTCTAAAGACCCTGGGCTGTGAAATTGCAGAACAGCATTTTAAGAAAATAAAGAGATTATAAACAATCAGACGTACATATCTCCACCCACACAGAGCAAAGTCAAAGTCTCTGTCTCTTCCTAACAACAACCTCCCTGTCATTTGTGTGTGTATTCGCACATGTGCATGGGTGTGTTTGTGTGTATGCACGTCTGTGAGTGTCTACATTCTGTCTAGTGAAGTAAACCACAATCCACCATCCCTGACCTTGGTCACTAACATTGGACAGATTACAGAGAGAAATGTTGCAAAGGTAACATGACATATCGTCTCATTTTGTACTACATCACAGTGCAATCACAGAGCAGCACTGCCATCGCTCCAATCATTTCCTTCATTCTCTAAGGTACTTTGATGTCCTCTGTTAACCGAAGTTTAAATAATCATTCCTTCATGTGATGTGTCCTGTGAGGGCTGTGAAAACATAGATGTATTCAGAAAGCAAACTAACTAAGGCTGGATCACAAATACACTATACAAAAGTATGTGGACACACCTTCAAATTAGTGGATTCGGCTATTTCAGCCACACCCGTTGCTGATAGGTGTAGAAAATCGAGCACACAGTCATGCAATCTCCATAGACAAACATTGACAGTAGAATGACCTTACTGAAGAGCTCAGTGACTTTCAACGTGGCACAGTCATAGGATGTCACCTTTCCAACAAGTCAGTTCATCAAATGTCTGCCCTGCTACAGCTGCCTGATCAACTGTGCTGTTATTGTGAAGTGGAAACATTTAGGAGCAACAACGGCTCAGCCGTGAAGTGGTAGGTCACAAAAGGTCACCAAACAGGACCGCCGAGTGCCAAAGTACGTAGCACGTAAAAATTGTCTGTCAAAGGGTTGCAACACTCACTATCAAGTTCCAAACTGCCTATAGATGCAACATCAGCACAAGAACTGTTCGCCGGAAGCTTCATGAAATGGGTTTCCATGGCCAAGCAGCCACACATAAGCCTAAGATCCTCATACACAATGCCAAGTGTTGGCTGGAGTGGTGTAAAGTTCGCCGACATTGGACTCTGGAGCAGTCCAAACGCGTTCTCTGGAGTGATAAATCATGCTTCACCATGTGGCAGTCAGACGGACTAATCTGGGTTTGGCGGATGCCAGGAGAACACTACCTGCCCGAACAAGGAATAATGGTCTGGGGCTGTTTTTCATGGCTCGGGCTAGGCCCCTTAGTTCCAGTGAAGAAAAATCTTAATGCTACAGCATACAATGACATTCAAGACAATTGTGTGCTTCCAACTTTGTGGCAACAGAAATGGTTTGTTGAGATCAGTGTGGAATAACTTGACTGGCCTGCCCAGAGCCCTGACCTCAACCCCATCAAACACCTTTGGGATGATTTGGAACGCCGACTGCGAGCCAGGCTAATCAGTCACCCGACCTCACCAATGATCTTGTGGCTGAATGGAAGCAAGTCCCCGCAGCAATGTTGCAACATCTACTGGAAAGCCTTCCCAGAAGAGTGGAGGTTGATATTGCAGCAATGGGGGGACAAACTCCATATTAATGATTTTGGAATAAGATGTTTGATGAGCAGGTGTACACATACTTTTGGTCAAGTAGTTTAACACCGTATTCCTTATATAGAGTCTTATCGGCCCTGGTCAAAAGTAATGAACTATGTAGGCTTGGAGAAAGGCTGATATTTGGGATGCAGATCAAATCACCATGCGTCTCAGATATTTTGTCTGACCAAATTTAAAGTCTTCCTATAAAGTCGTTCATTGAAAACAGGAGACATAACTTTCTCTCTCTGGCTGTCCCTCTGGCCTCCAGGGCTTAAGTAACAATAAAATAAACATGGTCAAATGCTTCAATCAATACTGGAAAAGAAGAGACATTGTCAGTGGTTTGTACCTTCACATTTGTTGTAATGACTGTTTTCAAACTGCCTGTACCCCATGAGGCTCAGTCCTAGTGGACTAGCTCATCGTGTGTGTGTGTGTGTGTGTGTGTGTGTGTGTGTGTATGCCGGCGTGCGTGCCACAAGGTTTTGAAGTTTGGTAATGGTGGACTAGCTCATCCCATCACCTTTGTGTCCGGTGTGTTTGGGTGTCTGGTAGCAGCAGTGTAGCTCCTACAGAGCTGTTCATTTTACCATCCTCTAGATCTGTGTCTAGGTGACTGGGCGGCCATTTTGGTTTGGTTGTGTTGATCACTAGTTGTTTCACTTCAGGGAGTTGGGGTTGGTGGTGTGATTGCTCTTGAGCCTGCAAAATCACAGGGGATCAACTCAACTGTATTGCTTTCCACTTATGGCTATCTACATTTATAGGAAACTGGAACTGTTGTCTGTTACAATGCCACAATTCCAGGAAATCGGAAACAGTAAGCGAATGATTGAGACTATTGGGATGTTACAGTATATGTTCACTGTAATTAAAACAATATCAAGGAAACAAACAGCAGATCTTCATTTAGGTAAATACAAAGTGAAACTGCATTTGCAGAGTTCTGACAAGTTGACAATAAAAGCAAGCCAGCTCCAAGGACATTGGATGAACTATGCATGGCCAATCATATTGGTCACAGCTTGTGTGTTGTAAAGTGACTTCACCATTCTCTACACGCTTATACTAGGTAGGAGGACATCAATCCATTCTCCTCTATGGCCTTAGAGAGAATAGCTGGCATCACTCTATTGGACATGTTAGGAAGGTTTTTATCATAGGGGTATTTTGTTGTCATGACAACTAGTGGAAATGTTCTAGTTGTTACATATTCTGTTTTTCATGTTGACCAGATGTGTCATACTTACTCTTTCCTTTCTGAACTCTGGGTGAAGTTTAGAAGGATATGAAAGGACAGTTTGTAGCCAGCTTACTGGAAATACTCAAAACAAAATGGACAAAGGTCTATGAATTTAAGTCTTTTCAGAGAAGCCAACAGAATTATAGTAACTTTGGTTCTTAGTGGGGAGCCACAGTATATCTCCAGTGGTTTATACCTACAGTAGCATGGATACTACAGTAGCATGGAGACTGTGGGCTGGGTTCAGACTGTTTAGTGGTTTGGGATTGAGTCATCTGCCTCCTACACACTCTCTGAGTAGGTCTGGCTTAAACTCTCTCAACCTGAAGTAATTCCATTTACTGCAATCCATTCACTGTTACACAGCTGCACATAGTAATTTTTATTTACGTAAACATGGATTGCAGTTATTCTGAAAGATTATTATTTTTTTAATTAAATAAATCGTCTGTCAAATAAAGTCAATTGTCTGGAATTGTATGGCTCCATAAAGCCCCAACATTTATTTGCTGTAGAGACAACAATTCATAGGTTCATGATTGTGTGAAGGAGTTAAAATGGAATATGTTGGCTTTGATGTAGAAAGACAGTCACGTAAAAGCATTTTGTCGAAAGATGTTAGAGGAAAGTGTTGGTTGAGGTAAAGTGGCTTGCGAAAGTATTCACCCTCCTTGGCATTTTTCCTATTTTGTTGCCTTACAACCGCCAATTAAAATAGATTTTGGGGGGGTTTGTATCATTTGATGTATATAACATGCCTATCATGTTGAAGATGCAAAATATTTTTTATTGTGAAACAAACAAGAAATAAGACAAATTCACACCCCCCCCCAAAGTCAATACTTTGTCGAGACACCTTTTGCAGCAATTACAGCTGCAAGTCTCTTGGGGTATGTCTCTATAAGATTGGCACATCTAGCCACTGGGATTTTTGCCCATTCTTCAAGGCAAAACTGCTGCAGCTCCTTCAAGTTGGATGGGTTCTTCTGGTGTACAGCAATCTTTAAGTCATACCACAAATTCTCAATTGGATTGAGGTCTGGGCTTTGACTAGGCCATTCCAAGACATTTAAATGTTTCCCCTTAAACCACTTGAGTGTTGCTTTAGCAGTATGCTTAGGGTCATTGTTCTGCCGAAAGGTGAACCTCTGTCCCAGTCTCAAATCTCTGGAAGACTGAAACAGGTTTCCCTCAAGAATTTCTCTATATTTAGCGTCATCCATCATTCCTTCAATTCTGACCAGTTTCCCAGTCCCTGCAGATGAAAAACATCCCACAGCATGATGCTGCCACCACCATGCTTCACTGTGGGGATGATGTTCTTGGGGTGATAAGGGGTGTTGGTTTTGCACCAGACATAGCGTTTTCCTTGATGGCCAAAAAGCTACATTTTAGTCTCATCTGACTAGAGTACCTTCTTCCATATGTTTGGGGTCACATGCCTTTTGGACAGATACTCCAATCTCCACTGTGGAGCTTTGCAGCTCTTCAGGGTTATCTTTGGTCTCTTTGTTGCCTCTCTGAATAATGCCCTCCTTGCCTGGTCTGTGAGTTTTGGTGGGCGGCCCTCTCTTGGCAGGTTTTCTGTGGTGCCATATTCTTTCATTTTTTTATAACGGATTTAATGGTGCTCTGTGGGATGTTCAAAGATTTTGATATTTTTTTATAACCCAACCCTGATCTGTACTTCTCCACAACTTTGTCCCTGACCTGTTTGGAGAGCTTCTTGGTCTTCATGGTGCCGCTTCCTTGGTGGTGCCCCTTGCTTAGTGGTGTTGCAGACTCTGGGGCCTTTCAGAACAGGTGTATATATACTGAGATCATGTGACACTTAGATTACACATGTGGACTTTATTTAACTAATTATGTGACTTCTGAAGGTAATTGGTTGCACCAGATCTTATTTAGGGGCTTCATAGCAAATGGAGTGAATACATTTACGGCAGGTAGCTTAGTGGTTAGAGTGTTGGGCCAATACCTGAAAGGTTGCTTGGGCCAATACCTGAAAGGTTTCTAGATCGAATCCCTGAGCTGACAAAGTAAAAATCTGTCTTTCTGCCCCTGAACAAGGCAGTTAACCCACTGTTCCTAGGCTGTCATTGTAAATAAGAATTTGCACTTAACTGACTTGCCTAGTTAAAAAAAAGGATAATAAATATGTACACGGCACTTTTCCGTTTTTTTATTTTTTTGAATTTTTAGAAATACATAATTTTTTTCGTTTCACTTCACCAATTTTGGACTATTTTGTGTATGTCCATTACATGAAATCCAAATAAAAATCAATTTAAATTACAGGTTGTAATGCAAGAATGTAAGGCACTGTACAATGTCCACCTGTCATCTTTGAGTCATCATTACACTTCTTATTCTCTCCTGATGCAATATTGTGTACGCAGTGAGGACCTGATGCATAAACTGTCACAGTAATTCTACACAAATCACACTGCCACTTGTCAATGTGACAACCACAGAACCCCTTTCGTAAATGTTAGCACAAGGGGGCATTTACTGTCTGAAGACCCTATTTTCACATCAGTAGTGTCCCTATTGTTAGGATAAACCACAGGCCTATATTCTGTATCCTGTATACACCTCCCATGAAGCCTACATTAGATCACTTTAATGATTAGTTATAAACTGAGCAATACATGGAAAACGTTTTGCTTTATTGTAGAATTATACTGTGCATATGGATATTCTAATTGCTCAGTGTTCTATTACCGTGACTCTTTGTTCTATTTATGTTCTCTAAGTGTATGTCCTTTTTTCTATGGAATACATTGTGAAATGATTTAGAGTGTAAATGTCATGATATGCAGCTTAAAACCCTTTTGTTTTTGAATGCTCATTATTGAGAGCCAGTGAGGCAGCAGCCAGGTGTGAATGTTAACATGCAGAGCCTCTAAGATAGGTAAAGGTCAATGGTTTCTGCCCACACTTTTTCCTATAACCACATCTTACAGTCTCTTACTGTGTAACTGACTCCAATCAGGTGGGTGGGGGAGGATCTCTCCATCTTTCCACTGGAAACCGTTGAGTTGAGGGAGGGAAGAGATCACACTAGAGAGGAAGGTATGGTGTAGCTAGCTACTAGAACCACAGAATAACTGGAGTAATATAGAGCTATGAAAAGGAAGATGCATAAGTCCACTTAGGTCTCTGACTTTAATCAAGTTTGAACCAGATTCATGTGAAATGCAGGATATTAACCAGCCAGTTACCCACCACAATGACATACAAGTAGCAAAGGCAGAGAGGAAATGATATGTTTATTGTCAGGGTGGCACATTTGTGCATTCTGATGTGGTTTGCAGCGTGCACCAGCTCCAACCAGACCACCTCAGCCATTCTGAGCAGTGTAGTGTGGTACCCATAACTCTTACTGTAACTACCCTTCGTGCATATGTGTCTTCCTTCGTAGGATCGAAGGCTCTGATTCAATGATAAACTTACCAACCTCACCACAATATGCGAAACAGAAGCTTTTGGAAGGAAACCGCTGGGTTTGGCAGTTAGTTTGAGGAAATCGTGATAATATCGCATTCGTCTGAATTTGTGAGAGAGTCTGAAATGCATGGGTCTTTTATGGTTAGACTTGAATCACATGTTTTACTCAGATGCTCTGAATAAAGCACTTGGTGGATGGTGCACTTAGAGGAAGCAACTTTAAAACATGTATTGGCTTGCCGTACAGGCAATGAATGTAGTTTTATGACGGCTCTCTTACAGCTCGGGCCACAGTACCATCTGGCGTCTGCGATCCGTTACAGTTTTTCTCAGTCGCTTTGGTGCATTTCTTAGATCAAAAGTGCCATTCTTGATACTACTTGTACAAATTCCAATCATCTAGTCACTTGTGCACATCATTAAAGCAATTTCTTATTCCTTTGAACAAATTGCAATTGCTTTTGTACATATTGCAATTGATAATGTACAAGTGTCAGCTTTTTTCCACATTTTCAATTGCTCATGTCATGTTGATCAAAATATAGTAGATGGTTGTCTGTTGAATAGTCTTACCCCTCAAAACATCTAGGCATTAGTTCCTTGCATAAGCCATTACATGCAAAATTGTTGAACTATTTGTCATAAACTGTCAAGCATAGTTTTACACATTTCTATTAGACCTTTTGTACAAAAACGTGAATTGATGAATGGTGCAGGTGAAATTGACCCTCACTCATGAAGGAATGTAAAGTGTTAGTTCACCAACAATCAACCAGTTGTCTAAATTGCTCAAAGGTGCATCTCATGAAGAATCAATTGGCAAGCATATATAGACAGACCACAACACAGAGTTGCAATTTTCCAATTTATTTTTATTTTTTTCTACTGCATCATTGATTGTATGTTGTTTTACTCCATGTGTAACTCTGTGTTGTTGTATGTTGTCGAACTGCTTTGCTTTATCTTGGCCAGGTCGCAATTGTAAATGAGAACTTGTTCTCAACTTGCCTACCTGGTTAAATAAAGGTGAAATAAATAAAATAAATAAAATAAAAAATAATGGATGGACCAGGAAACTAACAGGGTCAACAGCCAAGAGGAGGAGGAAGAGGAGCAAGGATGCGTGGTGGAAGGCAAAACAGAGGAAGAGGCAGAAGAGGACATAGGCGCATATCTGATGACATAAGGGCCACTATTGTAGACCATGTTGTCAATCATGGCCTTACAATGGCTGAGGCGGGTCGAAGGGTGCAGCCGAATATTGGGAGATCAATCGTGTCCTCAATAGTTCAAACGTTTCAAAGAGAGAACAGGTATGTCCACCAATGTACAGTGCACAGTTACTGTATATAAGCAGTATACTGTATACTTCCTACAATGCTTCATATTACAGTAGTCCACTTGTATTTCACAGCATACAGAAATATACTCTATACAGATACATACTGCACCTTACATGCACCCACCTGTATGTTTTACAGTAAAATGTGTGTTCGCATAGTTTTTGTCTATGTGAAAGTGTGCGATGCATCACTGCATTTTTCCCCACATAGGACTGCAAGATTACCTCAAACCGGTGGCAGAGGACGCCTTTTCACACCTCAACAGGAGGAGGCTATTTGCACCATGGTCCGAGCAAACAATGCCATGAGACTCAGGGAAATACAAAGGACCATTATAGAAGACAATGATGTCTTTGAAAACATCCATACGGTTAGCATCTCAACCATCGACAGGGTGCTGCATAGAAACCAGATGAGTAAGAAACAGCTGTACCGTGTACCATTCCAAAGGAATGAGGACAGAGTTAAGGAGCTACGGTACCAGTATGTACAGGTAAAACCTATATCTATGTAACTACTTTACAGCAACATTTTATAGTGATACATAGTACAGTAAGCATAAACTGCACACATTTCCATTGCTGTGGAAGGAACATGCAATATATGCACATTTTATGTCACTCTTCCTTACCAAAACAAATCCAACTGTGTGTTCTGGGATATAGTGTATAATGGAGTTGGAATCAAGTGAACCCTCTCACAACTTTGTATACGTGGATGAGGCTGGCTTCAACCTGACCAGATGCAGAAGGCGGGGTGGGAATATCATCAGTCACAGAGCTACTGTGGATTTGCCAGGCCAATGGGGAGGAAATATCACCATGTGTGCTGCTATTTCAGAGCATGGTGTCCTAACCCATATCCCCCTTATAGGGCCATACAACACCCAGCATCTACTCAACCTTTTAGAGACTCTCTACAGGGCTCTCATCCCTGATGAGGAGAGGGGTCTGTTCAGAGAGGATTTGCCAAAGTATGTGGTCATTTGTGATAATGTGAGTTTCCATCGATCAAACATCATAAGGCAATGGTTTGTGACCCACCCGAAGATGCTCATAGAATTCCTCCCACCTTATTCACCATTCCTTAACCCAATTGAGGAGTTCTTTTCAGCATGGAGGTGGAAAGTGTACGATTGTCAGCCACACACACAGATGACCTGCTGGCTGCAATGGATGCAGCATGTGAGGACATCACAGTAGACGCCTGCAGAGGATGGATAAGGCATTCCAAAAGATTCTTTCCACGTTGCATTGGAAGGGAAAATATCCGGTGTGATGTGGATGAGAATATGTGGGCCGACAGACAGGAACGTCTGGATGTGTAGAGACAGCACTAGAACAGTGCTGCGGGCAAAGTTGTGCCTTAGGGGTGGTTTCCTGTGTTTCTTTCTAATTTAGGTTTTTTTCCTTTGTGCCCCTCTGGTTGTCCAGTCTCTTTCAATCAATAACCCACATACAGTAATATGTAAATAGTACTGTTGAAATTGATATATGCCATAGAAGTGCAGCCTTGTTCATTTTCAATACAGTAACTGTCATCCAAACTGTAGCCTAAGTTTACATCAGGTAATACTGTCAAAGTACACAGTTCCATTGACAACATGCCTAAACATTTTGACGACCTTGTTCGTGAACAATGACTCAATGACTTATCATTCTGATGACACTGACATGATCATTGGCATGAATATTTCCTTTTGAGAGATGTACTAAGGATTTTTAGTGACGGACTAGCTTTAGAAACACATCTATTGTATATTGCAATTTGTACAAATTGTTCTGAGAAATGCACTTATTATTTTGCACATGTTAGGGATGATGTGAAAAATGCACCAAAGCGACTGAGAAAACCTGTAAAACAGACAGCGGTTTGGTTTTAGGTCTGAGTCCTCAGCAGTGGTGGAAAAAGTACCCAATTGTCATACTTGAGTAAAAGTAAAGATACCTTAGTAGAAAATGACTCAAGTAAAAGTGAGTAAAATACAGTAAAATACTACTTGATTAAAAGTCAAAGTATTTGGTTCAAAATATACTTAGGTATCAAAAGTAAATGTACTTGCTAAAATATACTTAAGTATGAATTATGTCAAATTCCTTACATTAAGCAAAACAGATGGCTTCATTTTCATGTTTTTTAAATTTATGGATAGGCAGGGGCATGCTCCAACACTCAGAAATAATTTACAAACGAACCATGTGTTTAGTGAGTCTGCCAAATCAGGCAGTAGGGATGACCAGGGATGTTCTCTTGATAAGTGTGTGAATTTGTCACGATTCCCACCGACAGTGGCGCCCCCTCCTGCTTGAGTGGCGCTCGGCGGTCGTCGTCACCGGCCTAATAGCTGCCACTGATTCCCTTTTTTGTTTTCCCCCCTTTTGTGATTGTGTGCGCCTGTTCGTAGTGGGGGTGATTAGCGGGGCTATAAGTATTAGCTTGTCCGCGTTCTCATTGTGCGGGATTGTCATTCCTGTTTGTGTTTATGCTTCGTTAGTTTTGCGCCACATGTTTCCCCCTGTGTTTGGGGCACTTTGTTTTGTGTGCGCGTTATTCGCTGTTTGGGGTGGCTTGTGTGTGTTTGCCGCTTGACCCATTAAAAAGCCACTACCCTGTGCTCGCTGCTTCCTGCGTTTTGATTCCTCACTCACGACGCCCGAGCCTTACAGAATTAGACAACTTTGCTGTCCTGCTAAGTTTTCAAAATATAACTAGTACTTTTGGGTGTTAGGGAAAACGTATGTAGTAAAAAGTACATACTTATCTTTAGGAATGTAGTGAAGTAAAAGTAGAAGTTGACAAACATACAAATAGTAAAGTACAGATACCCCAAAAAACGACATAAGTAGTACTTTCAAGTATTTTTACTTAAGTACTTCACACCACTGGTCCTCAGACAACCGTCTGACCATCCTGTTGAGACTAGTCGGTGACAGGTCACCTGGTAGCAGGTGTGTTTATGTGTGTGTGTGTGTGTGTGTGTGCTACAGATTTAAGATCTTTAATATGAGCCTGTTTGCAATAGCAGGAAAATAATCCTGCAGTGAAAGGAAGTGTGAATTATTATGACCACGTTGCTATCTGTATTGTAGAAGGAGGAAGTTGAATAATTACTTATAGGTGAATCTGGCATGGAACCTAGTCTGGGTAGAAAGAAAGGCCAATATTCATGTGGTTAATGCTAATGAGTGCATTTGTAAGCAGAGCGACGTTCCTGAAAAATTACTTTAATAAGGAAGATGCGAAATTTTTGCGCTGGTTCACCTCTCCGATCTGAATGAATGAATACGCTCAATGAGTTCCCCTCGGTCTGTCTGAACATTAGGGTCGCGTCCCAAATGGCACCCTATTCCCTTTATAGTGAACTACTCTTGATGAGGGCCCATAGGGCTCTATGTAGGGAATATGGTGCCAATTGGAACGCAACACCAGGCCCTATTACCGTAAGGACTGACTGACTGGAGTTCATTATGTCTCTGAATTAGCAGTAGATTTAGTATCTGTAGGTCAGTGTGAGAGCAGTCTTGCATCTGCTCATTTCAATGGACGCATTTGAGCGGATCATTTTTGTCAAGTCGGTGACCAACGCCTTTCAAAGTGTTTTGCTTTTATGGAGATAAAAATTGTCCGACATGCGACTACATGTTGACTGCATAAACTTTACAATAATAATGATGTCATTAATTTCTGACAGCAGCCAACTGCAACTGCAACTGCTCTTCATCAACTTTGTCCTGAAGCCTTCGCCTGCATTATGGGAGGCTCTATTATCAACCAGTCATTAGGGGGTTTGTGTTTGACCCTCATGACCAAAGACATTACTGAAACAGGAACCAATTTGCTGTGATTTATGAAATATAATATTTTAGGCTCTGTCACTAATTGATTGTACAATGTTTATATGTAACAAGTGGGATATGAACCCGGGTGTACCGTGGGAGAAACCACCGCCTTTAACATTAGACCAAAAGGAAATTCCCTTTCGGCCCGAAGGCCAACACTGACTTTGTAGTCGCAGGCAGGGCTACCCATCACATGACCATGATGACTCATGTCTGCTACATACACACATAATATTATATTATGATTTCAGTTTGTGAGTGTGTGATATGGGGGTTAGATACATGTTTATTTCAACATTATAAAAAACCTTTTATTAACAGCACTGCCATGTTGATCTGAGCCTTGCTGTTGGAAAACCACATAAGTGTCTGACTTTCGGCTGTTGCAGATGCACCTCCCCTGAATTCCCTCCTTGACTTTTATCTACAGTCGGTTGCTTTTGCCTCACCGCTCAAACGTGCCCAATATCTGCGGTGCTGCTCGTGGCAAAGTAATCTCACTGACTCTTATAAAGTCACGCTCATTGTGACCGGCCAGATTCAGAAGCTTAAAAATCCCATGAGAAAAAATGCTTCAAAACCCCTTTGAAAACCCCATTCGATTTTTGCACAACATTTATTTTTTTTACTTAACATAATTCATAATGGTTGTATTTTATTTTAGTTTGTTTTGGAGTCAAAGATATTAGTTTTCATTTTAGTTTCAGTTTTTGTTTGCTGTAATAACCTAGGAGCTCTATGCACGGTGACATTGGTCTCCCTAATTGACCCCTCCTCTTTTCCTCTCCTCCCTGACTGGTTGACACAGATAGCATCGCCCCGTCACTCCACCCTCCATCGCTCTTTTCCTCCCCCTTACCTCCCCTTGCCTCCCCTCCTGTCCCCTTCTCTCCTGACGCCTCCCCAGTCTCCCCCCCTCCTCCCTGAGTGTCTAACACAGATAGCATCACCCCGTCACTCTCCTCCCCTACTCAACCCTGTATCCTTCCTTGCCTCCTCACCCTCACATCCCTTCCCCTCCTCCTCCTCCTCCTCCTCCTCCTACGTACCTCGCAGAGTGTGTGACAGAGATAGCATTATCCCCTCTCACCTCTCCTCTCCTCCCCCCCTCTCCACATCCCCTCCGCTCTATTCTCCCTGCCTCCCTTTTCGTCGTCTCAGGAAGACACTGAAGTTAGCCTCTGACAGGACAGGCGAAGATAAGGGTGTGGTCGGCTGCCTGGCCATCCCAGACTGGCACACACACACACACACACACACACACACACACACACACACACACACACACAATCTCAGAGGTCAGAGAGGCTAACTGGGATGTTCACGTTCGTGCATGAATAAGTGTCCCTCTCCTTGCAGGTACATCAAAGATAAATTAAGTGGGATCAGGGTTCATCAGTTACAGTATACAGCATGCTTGCGTAACCTTCCTTCTACAAGTTGATTCAACTGACAAAAGACAGCAGCTTGCTCTGATGATTTGCTACAGATGAATCCTGAGTGTTGTCTGTGTCAATGTTGTAGCACCTGTACCAAATGAATTAGTTAACAGCTGCAACTGGGCGTGTGATTGGTGTGTGTGCATGTGCGTGCGTGTGCTCGTGCGCCTGAACTGAAGCCACTGGGGAGCTGCAGCAGGTAATTGCACGTGGTTGCAGCCAGTCTGTGTCCAAAATGGCACCATAATACCTTGACCAGGGCCCATAGGTCTCTGGTCAAAAATAGTGCACTATATAGGGGAATAGGGTGCCATTTGGGGCACAACCCTAGACTCTGGTAGGGAGACAGAGTGGAACAGAACACCACGATGGCGACAGTAAGACTCAATTACCAGACCTGACAGTGCTGCTGGGTGCTGGGGAGAGAGGTACACTCTCAAGGGATGTCTGTACAGAATACAGGGAGATAGTGGCTAAGGGGAAAGAAGAAGAGCGGTATTTGTAGCACTGGAAGGAACTTGCTACACGTGTCACCTCACAGAAACAAGGAAAGGGCTGACAGGGTAAGAAAAGAAGGAGAAAGTGTTGATGTTGTCTTAATGGTCAATTCAGGGCCTAGACAGTCTCTCTGCAACATGACTAGTCCCTTCTTAAAGTCACCCTATCTTCACCATGGGTGGACCATGCAGAGCGCTATGAGTCTCTGGTGAGAAAGAGACTACAAAGACTATCTCTTAACCCTAGTTCAAACAGCGCTCTATCGGCTGGCCGAACAAAAAAAACATCACTTTCTCTTTGGAAGAGCGGGATAGATGTGATAAAGAGGTCAATGGAACTCGACCAAAACAATGTCAATGCCAGGGAAATGCATGGGGGAAAGATGCCTTGGGGGAAAGTTCCCAAATATCCTCATTGCCCTCCAGCAAAATTAGCCTACACTTAGGCTATTGTTTGTATGTGTATTTCACACAATGTTAAGGTAAAATGCTTGTATGGATGTCATTCCCCAATACATGTTAATGTCATCGTCACCAATCAACTGCATTACAGTTAAAAAAACTTTGACTCCCACCGATTTCTCTATGCTAGCTATACTATTAGCTTATACGAACGGGAGTTAGCATTTAGCAAAAAAAAAAACTGAAAGGGACTACTTCTAAATATTATGCAGTGAAAACTTAATGTCAAGCCCTGCATGTTTTTTTCAAAGGTCTCATGGAATGTAGGCCTACAATGAACACCACACATTGGCTGCTACTGTACGCTGAATGATAGAACAGCTATTTTCATGTTAAAATGTTATTGATGTATTTCCTCCATTGTTTTTGATGGTAGGCCACTCTGGTAGGCCTACATTATGATCAAATAGCGACAGTAGCCTACATGGCCACTGTTTAAATCTGTACAACCTAATTTTTCACAGTAAACGCTAGCTGGAAGTTGAACAAAATTTTCACGAAGTTCAAGACCTAAACTTTGTTAACTGCCGAAAACTATTTGAAGGAACATTGCTAGGAATACCTTCCTAATATTGAGTTGTACCCCTTCCCCCTTTTGGTCTCAGAACAGCCTCAATTCGTTGGGCCATGGACTCTATAAGATGGCGAAAGCATTCCACAGGGACGCTGGCCCATGTTGACTCCAATGCTTCCCACAGTTTTGTCAAGTTGGCTGGATTTCCTTTGGGTGGTGGACCATTCTTGATACACACGGGAAACTGTTGAGCATGAAAAACCCACCGGCGTTGTAGTTCTTGACACAAACCGGTGCGCCCGGCACCTACTACCATACACCGTTCAAAGGCACTTAACTCTTTAGTCTTGCCCATTCACCCTCTGAATGGCATACATGCACAATCCATTTCTCAATTGTCTCAAGGCTTAAACATCCTTCTTTAACCTGTCTCCTCTCCTTCATCTACACTGATTGAAGTGGATTCATCCTGTTGATTTGATGTGAATATGGTATTGGAACTGACTTTTTAAATATGTCCTGTATGTAGTATGCCTGCTTACTTACCGTAAATTCCGGACTATAAACCACAACTTTTTTCCCAGGCTTTGAACCTCGCAGCTTAAACAATGACGCGGCTAATATATGGATTTTTCCCGCTTTCAATTTTTTTTCTACAAAAAAACACATTCTCTGACGTGCTCAGTTTTTTGGCGGCATGAAGCTTTCATTAGACCAATGAAATTGCCGAATGGGTTAAGGTCAAACAACTTTTTTGTTTACTGTTTAGATTAAATTGAGCGCTCTCAAACTTCCCATCATTCTGATTACGGTAGTCATTTTGTCACCCTCATCATGGCAAAGACACGGAGAAATGCATATGATGCAGCTTTCAAGTTGAAGGCGATTGATCTGGCTGTTGGAAAAGGAAATAGAGCTGCTGCACGGGAGCTTGGTCTTAATGAGTCGATGATAAGACGTTGGAAACAGCATTGTGAGGAATTGACTCAGTGCAAAAAGACAACTAAAGCTTACTGCTATTTTTTTTTTTTTTACAAGCCGTGTTTCGTTAAAGCCTATTTATTTTTGTTACAAGCCATGTTTCGTTAAAGCCTATTTATTTTTGTTACAAGCCGTGTTTCGTTAAAGCCTATTTATTTTTGTTACAAGCCATGTTTCGTTAAAGCCTGTGTAAAGTTCATTTGTTTCAATGTACCGGTAGGCACCTGCGGCTTATAGGCATGTGCGGCTTATTTATGTTCAAAATAATACTTTTTTTAAAATTCAGTGGGTGCAGCTTATATTCAGCTGCGCTTAATAGTCCGGAAATTATGGTACTTTATTATGTAGTTCATATTTCTTTTTCTTATTTCTTGTATTTGTTTTCTATTGGGTTTTGAGTTTGCAAGAAAGGCATTTCACTGTACTTGTGCATGTGACATTAAAACTATAAACTTGACATCAATAAGGGATCATAGCTTTCACCTGGGTTCATTTGGTCAGTCTGCACTGTGTCATAGAAAAAGCAGATGTTCTTAATGTTTTGTGCACTCAGTGTACGTTAATTGCATGCAAATAAAGGTTGCTTCTCTACCACACCCACAACAAAGGCACAATCATGGCATCAGATTCGCAGGTGGAACACTTCTGTGAGAGGTTGCTGTTATGCATGAATTCTACCCAAAGTCTGCTGCGGTGTTGAGAGCAGTTATATGAAACCAATCAGTATATCAAGCAAAGCTCTTAACCTTGCCAGCCCCACTCTTAATTTCTACTCAACTCTTAACCGTGCCAGCTCGTTCTTAATTTCGATTCTGTTCAACTCACCATAAATTCAGCATCTGAACTGTGCGTAAGTCAATCATGAACTTGCAGAACTACATTTCTAATGTGGAGCCAAATCACTGAGATACTGTGAGATGATTTAGAGAGAGCTAGAGTAGCTGTCACGTCCTGACCCGAGTAAGATGTCATTTTCTATAGTAGAGTAGGTCAGGGCGTGACGGGGGTGTTTTTGGGTTGTTCTATGTTTTCTATTTCTATGTTTTAGTTCTAGTTTTTCTATTTCTATGTTAGGATTGTTTGGGTTGATCTCTAATTGGAGGCAGCTGATCCTCGTTGCCTCTGATTAGAGATCATATTTAAGTAGGGTTTTTTCTTCCTGGGTTTTGTGGGTAGTTGTTTTCTGTTTAGTGTATTTCACCTGACGGAACTGTTTTCGGTCGTTTTGTAAAATAAATATATTCATTAAAAGTAAATATGAGCACTCTACACGCTGCGTCTTGGTCTCCTTTAGACGACCCTCGTTACAGAAATACCCACCACAACTGGATCAAGCAGCGTGCTCGGGAGGAAATTGATACCTGGTCTCTGAAGGAGAGGGTAAACTGGACTTGGGGCCAAGTAATAGATAGATATAGAAGCCTGCCAGAGAGGCTACAGAAACCCAAAGACATTTTTTGGGGGGGGGGCGCATGGAGCAGTCGGCGTAGCCGAGGAGTAAACCAGAGACAATCCGGGAGAAGAAAGAACATTTGGGGAAGGGAGAAATGGGAGAGTTATTACGTTGGTGGGAGAGTTATTAAGTTGGTGGAGGACGTAATGTGTTTTTCCCAAAGGAACGTGTCCTCAGTTTGGTGCCACTTGAGTCAGCTCCCCGTACTCATCCTGAGAAGTGAGTGGAAGTTCCGGAACAAGTGATACCGGCGATACACACCAGGTCTCCAGTAAGTCTCAACAGCCCGGTATGTCCTGTGCCTGCTCCTTGCATTCTTTTTCCAGTGCACCTCCAAAGCCCAGTATGTTCTGTGCCTGCTCCTCGCACTCTCCCTCGTGTGTTTCCACAGCCCAGTACGTCCTGTGCCTCCTGCCCGTACTCGACCTGAGGTGCGTGTCATCAGCCCGGTGCCACCTGTACCGGTCCCACGCATCAGACCCCCGGTGCGCCTCCACAGCCCAGTACGTCCTGTGCCTGCTCTCGCACTCTCCCTCCAGTGCGTTTCCACAGCCCAGTACGTCCTGTGCCTCCTCCCCGCACTCGACCTGAGGTGCGTGTCACCTATGCCAGTCCCACGCATGAGACCTCCAGCGACGCTCCTCAGCCCAGAGCCTCCAGCGGCACTCTGCAGCACAGTGATTCCGGTAGGGATCTACAATCCGATTCCTCCAATGATCTACAGGCTTATGTTTCAGAAGCAGAGGAATCTACGGGCGGAATGGAGGTTTTGCCCTGAGCCAGAGCCACCTCCGTTGCTGGAGGATCGGGAGAAGAGGAAGGTTCTGGGTGTTGCATATGAGCCACCATAGACTGTTGTCACCCTCCCTGTCCTCCCTTTGTTTTTTTTTTTTGGTTTAGGTGCATTCGGAGTCTGCACCTTTGGGGGGGGGGGGGGTACTGTCACGTCCTGACCCTAGTAAGATGTCATTTTCTATAGTAGAGTAGGTCCGGGCGTGACAGGGGGTGTTTTTGGGTTCTGTTTTCTATTTCTGTTTTAGTTCTAGTTTTTCTATTTCTATGTTGGGATTGTTTGGGTTGATCTCTAATTGGAGGCAGCTGATCCTCGTTGCCTCTGATTAGAGATCATTTAAGTAGGGGTTTTTCTTCCTGGGTTTTGTGGGTAGTTTTCTGTTTAGTGTATTTCACCTGACAGAACTGTTGTCGGTCGTTTTTGTTTTGTTAAAATATATTCATTAAAAGTAAATATGAGCACTCTACACGCTGCGCCTTGGTCTCCTTTAGACAACCCTCGTTACAGTAGCGTTCTCCAGGCAGTGCTTAGGTAGTAGCGCATGTTGAATAGAAAAATTGTCATGAGCTTGAATCATGTCGGGCAGCCACGACTTTCTGACAGAATTAGAAACACATAATGTCTGAATGTAGCTAACTAAACTCTCGTAAGCATATACATGGATGAACGCCCTCTGTCACGGATGCCATGGTTGCCCTTAGTTTGAAGATGTAATCCGGAGGCAGGTGTTTTATACAACAGCCTTCTGTGTCTCTGACTCCCTCCACATTTTTTGCAAACAAATGCCAGAATTTTCTCCTTAGCTATCATACTGTTTCCACCGGGCATTCCACTGATTTCAAAACTCGGTCCTCCAGAAAGTGATGAGCATTAGCAACACTTTTGCAGTTTCAAAAAAATCAGCATTAGAAAGGATTATCTACACATACAGAGCAGCTCATGTTACAGAGAAGCTTGCTACATGGCAGACCAATCTGAACTCATCTCTTGGTATGTCCAGCCTGCCAATTATCTCAGCCAATCATGGCTAGCGGGAAGGTTCCTGACTTTTTCTGTGGCTAAACCAACTAGGCTTGTAATTTAACATTTGTATTTACAGAAGGCATGCACATTTGTTAATAAGGCACATGAAAGTTCACATTTTTCAAAAGGCACTTCTGCCAAAAATACATTTTGATTAAAAAAAAAATGTTTACATTCAAATGCCTCTCCAGTAAAAGAGACACATGACATGCGCCTAGTTTCCTGAAATGATTCACAAATATTAAGTCTTAGTCACGTTTTTGTCATTTGAATAATACCTTTGTGTAGTTACTGTCAAAAGAATAAACAGTGAGCCATTTTAGTCAACCAAATGTCCTTTCATTTTAGTCACATCGCATTTGTATTGCCTCATAAACATATCACTGACTTCCATGTGCACAAACATACAAGTCCTTCCAACATATTTTTTTGCATAACATCCTATTCTCTTCCCAACAGAAGAAATATGACAAACATATGAATATATAACAATTATTTGGCCATGTAATTTCCTAATTCAGCCTAAGCAGATATTGCACAATACATTTACAATACAGACACGCCAGCTGGTGTCGCAAAGTAGTATTCGTTGCATCACTCGGTCATGTCATTGCCATTGTTTTCAATGTTCCACAGACGCCACAGCCACATTATGTCCAAAAGTCAAATGGGGGCTAATGACTGAACGGGAGTTAATGACTGTTTCGCCCAGTGACGTAGTCGAGTCACTAAACCTCAAATCTGTATCGAGTCCCAAGTCTCCTGTGCTCGAGTCGGAGTCACCAATGGTCAAGTCACGAGTTGAGTTACGAGTCCCTATGATTGAAGTCCCCATGCTCAAGTCTCGGTCACTGGGTCCACATTAACTCAAAATAAAGATATACTGTAGTGGCAAGAGAGATTTAGTCAAACTGTTTGCTATCCATTTTACTATCTTTCTGTGCCACAAAATGTTTGCAATATAGGCTACTTCTCATGTTTTTGTTATTTATTTTTTGTATATATTTTTTTTTACTTCTGTTACCAGGGCAACACTCAGTGGCAAAACATTATTGAATGTTTCAGAAATGCCATGAATAGAGCCAGCGTTATTCCTTATTCAACATGTCATATAGGCATGTTTTGTTCTGTATAGAATACTTGGTTAGCTCGTTAGCTACAGAACCTGGCTATGAAAGCGGTGAGGAATGTGTGAGGGTTGATAGACTACAAATTCAAAAACGTTTCTACACTCAAGGAGAGAAAAATAACTACACTGTTGTTTTACTAGTACACTTAATGCGGCTATTGTTTTTAATTTTGTAAAGCAGCTTGTGTTTCTTAACCAGGCAGCTGGTGACTCGTTAGCCACTGGAAAGCAAGAGAGTCGCCTTCTCGATGTGTATAATCAGAGGTGGAGCCTGTCTGCTTATTCCCATCGCTTGCTCCCCTGCAGCTCACCAGCTGATGTAGGCTAGGTTGTGTGTGCCGGGTGTGTCGTGTCCTTCCCACTGCTGAACAGAACTGTGTTGCTCATCTGTGCTGCTAATATTAACTGTGCTTATAATTGAAAAGCTCTCAATCTCTCTAAAAACTCTTGTCCAGTCCACTCAGTAGTCAGATTTTAGTCACTGAGATAATTTAGTCTCCTCCAGTTTTAGAACACTGGAATGAAAAACAAGTTCTGTTAAGGGTTTTTCTGGGTCCATTTAGTCAGTTATAGTCTTGTCAATTGCCCCAGATTTTTTTTTTTTAACAAATATTTGAGTCACAATTTTTTTTTTAACACTGCCCATAGACCTCTGCATAGCCATACGACACACCATCATCCTGGGCATGGGGCTGCCAGACAACACTGAGAAAGAAGGGTAAAAAGGACTAGTTACAAACATAAAGGTACATGCACTGAACACATATATGGACAAACACTAGACATTTTAAAACACACACAACAGCTGGAAAACTCCAGCAGAGAAGAGGATGGGGAGAGGTAGTGGGTAGGGTAGGAAAAAGGTTGAAGGTGGAGGAGAGGAGAAAGAGAAGGGATGAACGTGGAATAAGGGAAAGGTAGAGGGTACTGTAGGATGTGAGAGAAAGAGAGATTTAGACGATCGAGTGGTGGAGAGGAGGGTCGATGATGGGATGGGAGTACCTACTAAATGTATCAAATCATACTACATAGCTGAAATGCCATAGAAGTGTTGGCACAGTTTCTGTTAAGTTGGAGTGTCTTGTCAGTCTTGCCTGTAAGTGGTGGCACATTCCCGCAATGCATCTGACCAAGGCCTACACACTGTAAACAGTATAAACAGAGTTGTTTTACCCAGTGTCTTCTGCAGGCTTGAAACTGAAGCTCAGCTGGTTCTCAACAGGCTGCTTGCCAGGTCACTAAGCTGTCTGTGTCCCCTGAGTTCTGAAAGTGGAAGAGAGAGAGCGAGAGAACACTATGTTAAATAATATTAACACTGGATGGCGCTGGAGGGGATTAACAAAGTTTTAACGGCCTCCTGACTAATTGTGCTATTTTGTGTTTTTTGTTGTTGTGTTGATTTGAACTTTTTTGGTCCGTAATGTTTCCACCATCATATTCTATGACGGAAAATAACTTTTAGACATCAGATCAGTGAGTACTCACCTTGATCTGGATGAGGATTTATTCTTCAATGAGTCGGATGTGAAGGACATAATGCTCTTCCCGGATCAGTCCCAGATCCCCTTAATTTGTTGGAAGAGGCCGGCGAACGGGATAACTGACAAGTGGATAACCCTCCGTTCTACTAGCAAACGTGTAATCACTGGAGAATAAACTGGATGAGCTCCATTCAAAATTATCCTATAAACCGGACAACAAAAATAATATTCTATGTTTCAATGAGTCGTGGCTGACAAATAAAATGGATAATATAGTTAGCTGAGTTTACCGTGCATTGGTAAAACAGAATAGCAGCCTCTGGTAAGACCAGGGGGCTTGGGGTGTGTCTCTTTGTCAACAGCAGCTGGTGCGCGATCTCTAATATTAAGGAAGGTTGTTCTCGTTTGACATAGAGTACCTCATGATAAGCTGTAGACAACGCTATTTTACCTAATTTCTACCAGTGTGCAAATAGAGAAAAAAAACTCTAGATCACCTTTACACAGAGAATCATACAAAGATCTATTTGGCACATCTGACAAAATCTCCATCCTACTATTTCCTGCTTACAAGAAAAAGCTCAAACAGGAAGTACCAGGGACACACTCAATACGGAAGGGGTCAGATGAAGTGGATGCTAAGCTACAGGACTGTTTCGCTAGCACAGACTGGAACACACGGGATTCACCCGATGGCATTGAGGAGTTTAACACATCAGTCGCCAGCTTCATTAATAAGTGCATCAACGACGTCGTCCTCATAGTGACCGTACGTACGTATATATTCCAAACAGAAGTCCAGCCGCCAAGGTAACCTGCCTAAATGCCTACCGTCCCGTAGTATTCATATCTGTAGCCATCAACACCGTCATCCCAGAAACCCTGGACCACTCCTATTTGCATACTGCCCCAACAGATCCACAGATGACGCAATCTCTATTGCACTCCACACTGCTCTTTCTCACCTGGACAAAAGGAACACCTACGTGAGAATGCTATTCATTGACTACAGCTTAGCATTCAACACCATTGTTCCCTCCAAGCTCATCACTAAGGTAAGGACCCTGGGACTGAACACTTCCCGGTGCAATTGGATCCTGGACTTTCTGACGGGCCACCCCCAGGTGGGGAAGGTAGGCAACAACACATCCGCCACGTTGACCCTCAACACAGGGGCCCCTCCTGTACTCCCTGTTCACCCATGACTGCACCATCATTAAGTTTGCAGGCGATACGACAGTGGTAGACCTGATCGAAGAAGTCACACAGAGTATATGCGCATGTGCATGGGTGCGCTTCACACCACTACAACATGGTAGCTATGGGACCAAAACAGTGGAGAAGTTTAGTCTTGCACTTGACCCACTACTACTGTTTATTTGTGCATCTACATCAGTGGTTCTCAAACCTCTCCTTGGGGATCCCCAGATGTTTCACAATTTTCTTGTAACCCTGAACTAACTCACCCGATTCACCTAGTCAAACGCTTGATGATTAGTTGACCATTTGAGTCAGTTCAGTTGCTCAGTGCTAGCTGAAGAATAGTTCAACGACTGCGGGTCCCCGAGGAGATGTTTCAGAACTCCTGATCTACGTAATCTTGTTAAGTCTACCTTTAAACTTAACCTAACCTTTTATCTGGACATGGTTCGTCAGGACTTCAAACAGCCGAAGCTAAGTAACATTAACATGATGCCTTCTAATTGCAGTCGTTGTACTCATAATATACAGGAGAACGATCGCCTTACGGCAAGGATAGCTGTGCTGCAAGCCCAGCTTCAGACGCAATCGTTAGGCAAGGGTCATTTCAGTGTAGGAAAGGATGAAACAGCGTCTGTGCCACCAGCAAGTACAGATAGTAACGTTAGTATAAACCCCCTCGCACGGTCCCCGCAGCCGGACATCTTTCTCATGGCTTCTGGAGGGAAACGCTGTAGGAATGCTCAACCGGTGTCGCTTATTCAGCCGACAGAAACTTTCAACCGGTTCTCCCCGTTAAGCGAGTCGGAGTCGGAGGCCGAGACTTCTCTGGTCTCTGCTCCTCCCGCTGTGGGGTCTGAGACGCCGACGGCTCCCACCATTAGCTCTGACAAATTGAAAACCCTAGTCATTGGCGACTCCATTACCCGCAGTATTAGACTTAAAACTAATCATCCAGCGATCATACACTGTTTACCAGGGGGCAGGGCTACCGACGTTAAGGCTAATCTAAAGACGGTGCTGGCTAAAGCTAAAACTGGCGAGTGTAGAGAGTATAGAGATATTGTTATCCACGTCGGCACCAACGATGTTAGGATGAAACAGTCAGAGGTCACCAAGCGCGATATAGCTTCAGCGTGTAAATCAGCTAGAAAGATGTGTCGGCATCGAGTAATTGTCTCTGGCCCCCTCCCAGTTAGGGGGAGTGATGAGCTCTACAGCAGAGTCTCACAACTCAATCGCTGGATGAAAACTGTTTTCTGCCCCTCCCAAAAGATAGAATTTGTAGATAACTGGCCCTCTTTCTGGGATTCACCCACAAACAGGACCAAGCCTGGCCTGCTGAGGAGTGACGGACTCCATCCTAGCTGGAGGGGTGCTCTCATCTTATCTACGAACATAGACAGGGCTCTAACTCCTCTAGCTCCACAATGAAATAGGGTGCAGGCCAGGCAACAGGCTGTTAGCCAGCCTGCCAGCTTAGTGGAGTCTGCCACTAGCACAGTTAGCGTAGTCAGCTCAGCTTTCCCCATTGAGACCGTGTCTGTGCCTCGATCTTGGTTGGGCAAAATTAAAAATGGCGGTGTTCGCTTCAGTAATCTTACTAGTATAAAGACCTCCTCCATTCCTGCCATTATTGAAAGAGATTGTGATACTTCACATCTCAAAATTGGGTTACTTAATGTTAGATCCCTCACTTCCAAGGCAGTTATAGTCAATGAACTAATCACTGATCATAATCTTGATGTGATTGGCCTGACTGAAACATGGCTTAAGCCTGATGAATTTACTGTGTTAAATGAGGCCTCACCCCCTGGTTACACTAGTGACCAAACCCCCCGTGCATCCGGCAAAGGCGGAGGTGTTGCTAACATTTACGATAGCAAATTTCAATTTACAAAAAAAAAAACAATGACGTTTTCGTCTTTTGAGCTTCTAGTCATGAAATCTATGCAGCCTACTCAATCACTTTTTATAGCTACTGTTTACAGGCCTCCTGGGCCATATGCAGTGTTCCTTACTGAGTTCCCTGAATTCCTATCGGATCTTGTAGTCATAGCAGATAATATTCTAATTTTTGGTGACTTTAACATTCACATGGAAAAGTCCACAGACCCACTCCAAAAGGCTTTCGGAGCCATCATCGACTCAGTGGGTTTTGTCCAACATGTTTCTGGACCTACTCACTGCCACAGTCATACTCTGGACCTAGTTTTGTCCCATGGAATAAATGTTGTGGATCTTAATGTTTTTCCTCATAATCCTGGATTATCGGACCACCATTTTATTTATACAATTGCAACAAATAATCTGCTCAGACCCCAACCAAGGAAGATTAAAAGTCGTGCTATAAATTCTCAGACAACCCAAAGATTCCTTGATGCCCTTCCAGACTCCCTCTGCCTACCCAAGGACGTCAGAGGACAAGAATCAGTTAACCACCTAACCGAGGAACTCAATTCAACCTTGCGCAATACCCTAGATGCAGTTGCACCCCTAAAAATTAAAAACATCTGTCATAAGAAACTAGCTCCCTGGTATACAGAAAATACACGAGCTCTGAAGCAAGCTTCCAGAAAATTGGAACGGAAATGGCGCCACACTAAACTGGAAGTCTTCCGACTAGCTTGGAAAGACAGTACCGTGCAGTATCGAAGAGCCCTCACTGCTGCACGATCATCCTATTTTTCCAACTTAATTGAGGAAAATAAGAACAATCCGAAATTTCTTTTTGACACTGTCGCAAAGCTAACTAAAAAGCAGCATTCGCAAATGGAGGATGGCTTTCACTTCAGCAGTAATACATTTATGAACTTTTTTGAGGAAAAGATCATGATCATTAGAAAGCAAATTACGGACTCCTCTTTAAATCTGGGTATTCCTCCAGGGCTTCATTGTCCAGAGTCTGCACAACTCTGCCAGGACCTTGGCTCAAGGGAGATACTAAAGTGTTTTAGTACTATATCTCTTGACACAATGATGAAAATAATCATGGCCTCCAAACCCTCAAGCTGCATACTGGACCCTATTCCAACTAAACTACTGAAAGAGCTGCTTCCTGTGCTTGGCCCTCCTATGTTGAACATAATAAACGGCTCTCTATCCACCGGATGTGTACCAAGCTCACTAAAAGTGGCAGTAATAAAGCCTCTCTTGAAAAAGCCGAATCTTGACCCAGAAATTATAAAAAACTATCGGCCTATATCGAATCTTCCATTCCTCTCAAAAATTTTAGAAAAAGTTGTTGCGCAGCAACTCACTGCCTTCCTGAAGACAAACAATGTATACGAAACGCTTCAGTCTGGTTTTAGACCCCATCATAGCACTGAGACTGCACTTGTGAAGGTGGTAAATGACCTTTTAATGACGTCAGACCGAGGCTCTGCATCTGTCCTCATGCTCCTAGATCTTAGTGCCGCTTTTGATACCATCGATCACCACATTCTTTTGGAGAGATTGGAAACCCAAATTGGTCTACATGGACAAGTTCTGGCCTGGTTTAGATCTTATCTGTCGGAAAGATATCAGTTTGTCTCTGTGAATGGTTCGTCCTCTGACAAATCAATTGTAAATTTCGGTGTTCCTCAAGGTTCCGTTCTAGGACCACTATTGTTTTCACTATATATTTTACCTCTTGGGGATGTCATTCGAAAACATAATGTTAAATTTCACTGCTATGCGGACGACACACAGCTGTACATTTCAATGAAACATGGTGAAGCCCCAAAATTGCTCTCGCTAGAAGCCTGTGTTTCAGACATAAGGAAGTGGATGGCTGCAAATTTTCTACTTTTAAACTCGGACAAAACAGAGATGCTTGTCCTAGGTCCCAAGAAACAAAGAGATCTTCTGTTGAATCTGACAATTAATCTGGATGGTTGTACAGTCGTCTCAAATAAAACTGTGAAGGACCTCGGCGTTACTCTGGACCCTGATCTCTCTTTTGAAGAACATATCAAGACTGCTTCAAGGACAGCTTTTTTCCATCTACGTAACATTGCAAAAATCAGAAACTTTCTGTCCAAAAATGACGCAGAAAAATTAATCCATGCTTTTGTTACTTCGAGGCTAGACTACTGCAATGCTCTACTTTCCGGCTACCCGGATAAAGCACTAAACAAACTTCAGTTAGTGCTAAATACGGCTGCTAGAATCCTGACTAGAACCAAAAAATTTGATCATATTACTCCAGTGCTAGCTTCCCTACACTGGCTTCCTGTTAAGGCAAGGGCTGATTTCAAGGTTTTACTGCTAACCTACAAAGCATTACATGGGCTTGCTCCTACCTATCTTTCCGATTTGGTCCTGCCGTACATACCTACACGTACGCTACGGTCACAAGACGCAGGCCTCCTAATTGTCCCTAGAATTTCTAAGCAAATGGCTGGAGGTAGGGCTTTCTCCTATAGAGCTCCATTTTTATGGAATGGTCTGCCTACCCATGTGAGAGACGCAGACTCAGTCTCAACCTTTAAGTCTTTACTGAAGACTTATCTCTTCAGTAGGTCCTATGATTAAGTATAGTCTGGCCCAGGAGTGTGAAGGTGAACGGAAAGGCTGGAGCAACGAACCGCCCTTGCTGTCTCTGCCTTGTCGGTTCCCCTCTTCCCACTGGGATTCTCTGCCTCTAACCCTTTTACAGGGGCTGAGTCACTGACTTACTGGTGTTCTTCCATGCCGTCCATGGGAGGGGTGCGTCACTTGAGTAGGTTGAGCCACTGACGTGGTCTTCCTGTCTGGGTTAGCGCCCCCCCCTTGGGTTGTGCCGTGGCGGACATCTTTGTGGGCTATACTCGGCCTTGTCTTCAGACGGTAAGTTGGTGGTTGTAGATATCCCTCTAGTGGTGTGGGGGCTGTGCTTTGGCAAAGTGGGTGGGGTTATATCCTGCCTGTTTGGCCCTGTCCGGGGGTATCATCGGATGGGGCCACAGTGTCTTCTGATCCCTCCTGTCTCAGCCTCCAGTATTTATGCTGCAGTAGTTTATGTGTCGGGGGGCTAGGGTCAGTCTGTTACATCTGGAGTATTCTCTTGTCTTATCCGGTGTCCTGTGTGAATGTAAATATGCTCTCTCTAATTCTCTCTTTCTTTCTTTCTCTCGGAGGACCTGAGCCCTAGGACTACCTGGCATGATGACTCCTTGCTGTCCCCAGTCCACCTGGCCATGCTGCTGCTCCAGTTTCAACTGTTCTGCCTGCGGCTACGGAACCCTGACCTGTTCACCGGACGTGCTTGTTGCACCCTCGACAATTACTATGATTATTATTATTTGACCATGCTGGTCATTTACGAACATTTTAACATCTTGACTATGTTCTGTTATAATATCCACCCGGCACAGCCAGAAGAGGACTGGCCACCCCTCATAGCCTGGTTCCTCTCTAGGTTTCTTCCTAGGTTTTTGGCCTTTCTCAGGAGTTTTTCCTAGGGAGTTTTTCCCAGCCACCGTGCTTCTTTCACATGCATTGCTTGCTGTTTGGGGTTTTAGGCTGGGTTTCTGTACAGCACTTTGAGATTTCAGCTGATGTACGAAGGGCTATATAAATAAATTTGATTTGATTTGATTTGAACCTATGACCTGACCCATCACCTTATGCATCACTGCCCCACAGTTGCAAGAAGTGACATCCCAAAAATACAAAACCTATTCAACACATAAAAGGCTCCTAGCTTTTTTCAGTCTCTAACACTAAAACTGAAACAAAAATGGCATTCTGAGATAACCTTACTACACACAGACCACAAGCATAATGTCTAACGTCAGCTAGCTAGCTAACAGTAAGCTTTAACTTGGGGTCTTTTGTTTGGACATGTAGCTAGCTAGCTAGCTTGCTAAACAATTAACTATAATCCCAATCCATAGAGTACTAGCAATACAAACCGATTGTCATCTCTATCTAAAGTTAACCAAATAGGTTTCATGTTTGCTACCTAACATTAGGCTATAACTAGCAATGCAAAATGGCATTCTGAGAAAACATTACTACACACAGATCATAAACGCAATGTTAGCTAGCGAGCCAGCCATCTAACTGTAAGCTTTAACTTGCAATGAAAACAACTTTTTGACCAAATTAGAAATGTACATGTATAATATCTGAAACTGTAGCTAGACTATTGCCTGTATACATGGATGAACACATCACAGCAGACTGCTACCCCTTATATTAAATAAGATGTCCTGTGTCAGTTTCGTTTTGTTTGTACAGCTTGCTTGGCCCGTTGTGTCAAGTCACTCTGGTTCACACTGACCATGTGTGTGCAATGCCATGAGAATCATCTTCAGCTCTAGCCACCACCCAAACTCTGACCATTTTACTTAGTAAGGCTGTTTTCATGTTAGCCAGAGCGTTGATGTCTGTAACTGTGGCAACAATTTAATTTTGCTTTTTTGCCCACGTTTACTGACACCGGCCATATTCAACAGGTGTTGAGCGTTGGTAAATTCATCAGTTATTCTGCTCTCTGGCACACTCAGACGAGAGTGCTCTGAAACAGTTGTTGCAGTGACATTCTATTGAAATGTGCACTTGCATAGTTGAGTCTTAGGTAAAGTTTTACTACCCGATACACAAAAAAAAGCCACATTAGACATGATTACCTACACATACTGACCAGCTCAAATAGACAAAAGCATTCTATATGGCAGACCAATCCAAACACATCTCTTGGCATGTCCAGCCCACTCATTATCTCAGCCAATCATGGCTAGCGGGAAGGTTGTCACTTTTTCTGTGGCTAAACCAACTAGGCTCATAATTGAATCGGTATTTACAGATGGCATACAAGTTTGTTATTAAGGAGCATGAAAGTTCACATGTTTGATAAGACATTTCTGAAAATGAACTGAAACTGAACAGATTTTCAAATAAAAATCTTAAAATAAAATCAAATATAAAAACACAAAACTATAATAACACTGCTCCTAGACCTGGGGTTGAGGGCCATTACAGATGAAGATTGTATCCACAATCCCCTATTTTAGGAGACAAATAATCAAGTATGTTCACTGTCACAAGTATGTGAACTGTTAAGTAAGGTTAGGCATGATGTTAGAGAATCACCATCCAAAATCTGCCAGCTCTATTATACACGGCATTATGCACTGTATAATAAAAACTCTAGTCTGCCACCTCACATTATTCAAACTGAGTGATGGCTGCTGGGAGACATGGAAGAAATGAGAAGAGAGAGACATGGAAGAAATGAAATGAAGAGAGAGAGAGAGAGAGAGAGAGAGAGAGAGAGAGAGAGAGAGAGAGAGACATGGAAGAAATGAAATGAAGAGAGAGAGAGACATGGAAGAAATGAAATCAAGAGAGAGAGAGACATGGAAGAAATGAAATGAAATGAAGAGAGAGAGAGAGAGAGAGACTGGTGTCATCGGCATCTGAAAGAAAAAACATTTCAATATTCATTCCATTGTGACAGACAGACTATGAAACATATTCAGTAAGCGAAGTCATGGTGAAACTTTAGTTTGATGGTTTTCTGGATTTGATGTCCCTTCCCAAAGAAAGCCCCGCAGTACTTAGTCTTTAGAAAGGCCCGTAGTCTACTCTGCTTGGGTGTTGGAGAAGAGGATTTGATTCAGTGACATAGTGCGGTTTCACTGTGTCTTAAGTGTCCCTGTAGCCAAAGACAGACATTGCTGTGGTTCACATCTCCAACACCAGGGCTGCATGCTTGGCTGTGCCTTACTAACCTACCCCATGTCATCCCTACTAATATTTGATTTTGTCACTACATTGCAGATAGGTTTTGAGAAGGTAGGTCATGACATAATGTACATTGAAAATGTTGTGACAACATACTGGTGTATGTAGTCTGCGATGAAATATGCACACATATGTAACATGATGACGGTCCCTCTCCCTTCTCTCTTCCTTTTACTACCATGTCACCTTGGATCAGGGGTTATTCCTTGATCATGGCTGTTGTCGAGGGATGAGGGGGTCAAGGGTGGCTGGGTGCTTGCCATAGATCAGGGTTCCGCAACTGGTGGCCCTTGGGCCGAATTTGGCCCACAGGTGGTTTTATTTGGCCCCACAAGTTTTCATTGTTGGACATAAGACTGTTAACACCAAGTGATTTTAATTTAAGAAATCTGTTCCCAAGTATTCCCATGCATAATAGAGAGACACGTGATACAAATGTAAGCAAGGTTCGAAATAATTATGTTTTAGTCAAACATTATATCTGTTTTAGCTTCTTGCAGTCAATTTGCAGTCTACAAATTATTTGTAATTATCTTCCCCCTCAACCACCCGCTCCAGAAAAAAAAATACGTAGCGCGTAAAAATAATCTGTCCTCGGTTGCAACACTCACTACTGAGTTCCAAAAGGCCTCTGGAAAAAATGTATTAAAATCGCTGAATCTAATTGATGATCCCTGCCATAGATCATTATTTGACCAGCCTTGTCAAAATGGCTTTTCCTCTGAATGTGTGTGTGTGTGTGTGTGTGTGTGTGTGTGTGTGTGTGTGTGTGTGTGTGTGTGTGTGTGTGTGTGTGTGTGTGTGTCAGACTTCTCTGTCACAGCATGATGGATTACTGTTGTCATCTTCTCACTGGTTCCAACATCCAACATGGCAACCATAGCCTACGTGTTTTCATGGCTTTGACCCATGAACAGACAGGACTGACAAACATCACCAGTCCACAGCCTTGTCATAGAGGTGGATCAAGGTGATTCCTTGATCCACCTCTACGCAGACGACACCATTCTGTATACATCTGGCCCTTCTTTGGACACTGTGTTAACAAACCTCCAAACGAGCTTCAATGCCATACAACACTCCTTCCGTGGCCTCCAACTGCTCTTAAACGGCAGTAAAACAAAATGCATGCTCTTCAACCGATCGCTGCCAGCACCCGCCTGCCCAACTAGCATCACTACTCTGGACGGTTCTGACATAGAATATGTGGATAACTACAAATATCTAGGTGTCTGGCTAGACTATAAACTCTCCTTCCAGACTCACATTAAGCATCTCCAATCCAAAATTAAATCTAGAATCGGCTTCATATTTCGCAACAAAGCCTCCTTCACCCACGCTGCCAAACATACCCTAGTAAAACTGACTATCCCACCGATCCTTGACTTCGGCGATGTCATTTACAAAATAGCCTCCAACACTCTACTCAGCAAACTGGATGCAGTCTATCACAGTGCCATCCATTTTTTCACCAAAGCCCCATATACCACCCACCACCGTGACCTGTATGCTCTCATTGGCTGCCCCTATCTTCATATTCGTCGCCAGACCCACTGGCTCGAGGTCATCTATAAGTCTTTGTTAGGTATAGCTCTGCCTTATCTCAGCTCATTGGTCACCATAACAACACCCACCCGTAGCACGTGCTCCAGCAGGTATATCTCACTGGTCATCCCCAAAGCCAACACCTCATATGGCTGCCTTTCCTTCCAGTTTCCTGCTGCCAATGACTGGAACAAATTGCCAAAATCGCTGAAGTTGGAGACATATCTCCCTCACTAACTTTAAGCATCAGCTATCTGAGCAGCTTACCGATCGCTGCAGCTGTACATAGCCCATCTGTAAATAGCCCATCCAACTACCTACCTCATCCCCATTTTGTTTTTATTTACTTTTTTGCTCTTTTGCACACCAGTATTTCTACTTGCACATCTATCACTCCAGTGTTAATTTGCTAAATTAGAATTACTTCGCTACTATGGCCTATTTATTGCCTTACCTCCTTACTCCATTTGTACACACGGTATATAGATTTTTCTATTTTGTTATTGACTGTACTTTTGTTTATTCCATGTGTAACTCTGTGTTGTTGTTTTTTGTTGCACTGCTTTACTTTATCTTGGCCAGGTCGCAGTTGTAAATGAGAACTTGTTCTCAACTGGCTTACCTGGTTAAATAAAGGTGAACAAAAAGTAAAAATAAAAAAACACTAAATGCAGAGCAATTACTGTAGGACATTCAATGGTTGGGCTATCTTGGGTTATGAACACCTGTCTATGTTATACCATATATGTATGCTGTCATAGTGGATAGAATAGAAGTGGGGGAGTGAATATTACTTGATAGATACTAATGAAGTAAATATATATATTTTTTGCTTCAAAGGATCTGGAGTGCCTACTGTGTAGAAATGTTTCAGTTTGAAATACACACGTTTCCATGGAGATGGGGTCACACCACCTGACGACCATTAAGCCAGATAAGGACAGTTCTGCCTGACAGAGACAATGGACCATCTCTTCATGTCAGACAGATAGGGGCATAGAGGGAATAGCAGAGAGGTGGAGGAGAGTATTACTTTAGATTTGAATGGTCTTCAAGGTCATTAGCAACCAATGTATGCACCTGCAAACGGATCGCATGTGCGCACACACACACACACACACACACACACATAAACACACACGTACACCCTCATAAACAGATATACATCAATGTAGCTTAAATGAGGATGAGTCAACATTTTACAGGGTGTGTAAGTGGTTACGTGTGACCCGGGGTTATGGTTAGAGCGAGAAGTGAGAAAGTGCATGCATGTTCTTAAAGTCACCACCAGGGGGCAGAGTTACTCCAGCATTTTACAATTGATCCTTTTGACATCATCAACCATGGTGCATCTCAGGAGGATATTACGTTGAAGTCACTCTCTCTATGACTTCATACAGTACTCTTATTGCTAGAAATTCCAAATGACTTTCCAGTCTCCACATGGCGTGATGTTTGTACAGACCTCATGTCAAATGATCTTGTGTTAGAATGGGTCTTTCTTTGACTTCTGTATCTCACTCTCTGCCCAATCATTGTTTCTTTGTTGCTATGATACAACAGGATCTGGAGAGAATGTATTCCTGGTCTCTGTACACAATAGGTCGTACCCAACATCACAGAACAGAACCAAAGAATGTATGGCCCCATGCTGTGGTCATAAATAGTGCCATCTCAACAACGCAGTGAGCTGTCAACAACAACAGGCTAACACAACCATTGCCATCTTCTTGGTAGACTAACAAACATACAACACAGAGTGGAGCCTAGAGAGAAGAAGGGAAGATGAGAGAGAAGAGTCAACTGGGAAGGGACAGGTGCCATAGTAGCCCACTCAACTCTAGAAAGAGAAGGACATGCATAAAACATGGAGTGGGGAGCCTAGAGAGAAAGACGAGAGAGAAAGGAGATGAAGAGGATAGAGTGAGAGGGATGGTGACAGGGACAGGTACAGTAGTAATACTCTTCTCTACCCTTGAAAGACAAGGACGCGTGGCAGCCTGTGGAGAGCGGAGCTAGCGCCCTGTGATTAACCTTTGCCCCTTCTATTCACAGTGCAGTGTTGCGCCTGCCAGCTTCAGTATGGTGGTTTGTTTAGTCTCTGTGGGGGCTGCTTTGTGCGATTTGTTGACTGTCAGATGGAAAGACATTGTACAAACTGAAGGCACCTGCCTTGACAGGGTGTTTTTACAAAGATTCTGTCTTTGTCAGGACATGAGGCAATATGGATTCCCTGCTGCTCCAAAGTAATAGTTTTATCTTGTTCTTGATACCATGTCTTGTTTTGACTAATGTCACGTCTATGCTAATATGGCTAGCTAGCTAACCAACAACTAATGATGTATTTGAGACAAGTGCTTATTGTGCAAATGTATTTGTTTTCAACAAACATTGTAGACAAAATATAGTTAAAATGTTGTCAACAATCTAAGCCAACCCCATCTGTTTTGCCCCATAGTTGTGCAAGCGGTGGTTTTGTTTCTGAACAACAAACCCGTCTATATGCAGCATGCTTCTCCCTAAGCACTAGTAATGGTTCATGCTTGAGGATGCCTCGGGGCGGCCCTTTTCCATCCTTCCTTCCTTCGTGATTTGAGAAAGTGCCCTTTGTGATTATATTGTAGTAGAACTAACTTAATCATGTATATTTTGCTGCCTGAACTTATGTTTTATATTCATGCCAATCCTATACTAACGCCCCTTGGTTACGTTTAGTCCTGGCAGCCTTCTTAGTTTGTAGTTATACGTTGAACCCATTCCCTGTAATAATCCCCTAGCACTACTTTGTCATGTCTGCTTGACATGACATGTTGATATTTTCCTAATGTTTCCTTTTTGTATCTCCCTTCCAGACCACCACATCCTTGTTATCACCAAACCACCACATCCTTGTTTTCACCAAACCACCACATCCTTGTTTTCACCAGACCTACAAATCCTTGTTATTACCAGACCACCACATCCTTGTTTTCACCAAACCACCACATCCTTGTTATCACCATCCAATCCTAAAGCCCCCAATGCTTCCCACAGTTGTGTCAAGTTGGCTGGATGTCCTTTAGGTGGTGGACCATTCTTGATACACATGGGAAACTGTTGAGCGAGAAAAACCCACCAGTGATGCAGTTCTTGACACAAACCAGTGCTCCTGGCACCTACTACCATACCCACGTTCGAAGGCACTTAAATCTTTTGTCTTGCCCATTCCCCCTCTGAATGGCACACATACACAATCCATGCTCAATTGCCTCAAGGCTGAAAATTATTCTTTAACCTGTCTCCTCCACTTCATCTACACTGATTGAAGTGGATTTAACAAGTGACATGAATAAGGGATCATAGCTTTCACCTTGATTCCCATGGTCAGTCTATGTCATGGAAAGGGCATGTTAAATAATAAATACCCATAAACCTGGATTCCTTGTCTCCGTCTCCTCATTGCATTCTGACCGATGCGCCATGGTGGCAGCAACAGGCCTGAACCTAGCTTACAGTCCACCCTTGCCCTTTCTTCAGTACCGTTAAGAGGATGTGAGTGTCCGATCCTCATTCTATATTTAAACACTTTGAGGCAGACCAAATCAATAGCCATCTGTCTGGGAAAGCATGAAAGTAATGGATGCAGGAATCAAGCTGAAATGATGCAAGATAGATCTCTGATCATTTGGGATGAATAGGCACTCAGCCCTTTTTTATTGTTTAAGAATAAGCTGTCAGAGCAGCTTACCGATTACTGTACCTGTACACAGCCAATCTGTAAATATCACACCCGACTACCTCATCCCCATATTATTACTTACCCTCTTGCTCTTTTGCACCCCAGTATCTCTACTTTCACATCATCATCATCATCTGTACATATATCACTCCAGTATTAATGCTAAATTGTAATTATTTTTGCCTCTATGGCCTATTTATTGCCTACCGCCCTACTCTTCTACATTTGCACACACTGTACATAGATCTTTCTATTTTTTGAATTTTATGTGTAACTCTGTGTTGTTGTTTTTGTCGCACTGATTTGCTTTATCTTGGCCAGGTCGCAGTTGTTCTCAACCGGCCTACCTGGTTAAATAAAGGTGAAATAATGTTTTTATTTTTTTAAATTGCTGAGCTGCGACGAGTCTTCGACCACCCAGTAGGCGGACGAGAAGTGGCCAGTCGACTGTTCAATATCCGCAAAGGGGGCAGACCAGTGGCTGACTTCACCATCGAGTTCCGCACCCTCGCCGCCGAGAGTGGGTGAAATGCGGAGGCCCTGGTCACCGCTTTCCACCAGGGTTTGTCTAACTCCATCAAGGATGAAATGGCCTCTCAGTAACTGGGAGAGGACCTCGAGTCCCTGATAACGCTTCCAATCAGGATCAACAACCGCCTCCGAGAACGTGTGAGACATTGCCTTTTTGACACCACCCCAGTATCCCAGTTTCCTGAGTACCCCAAGCCCACAACCCAACATTGAGGATCCCATGAAGCTGTGACGCACAAGTCTGAGCCCACAGGTGCGGAGGTCTCGGACTTCTCCATGCTACATGCCCAGAGCTGACGGGAAACGCCAGGGCTCGCCAGGACAAGGGGAAACCATGACAAGCTGTGCAGTTACCTCCCAGCTACTCAGTCACCGTCTGTCACTACCCGCAACCCTCCACTGGGACAACCATCAGCACCAGATTCAAGTCTTTGTGGACTCCGGGTCCACAAATAATTTCATTGTTCAGGACTGCTAGAGAATTACAAATCCCCTGCGTGAAGTGTCCCATTCCACTGCAGATTCAAGCCCTCAATGGACGGCCCATTGGCTCCGGTCAGGTAGAATATCAGACCAAGCCCATTCTACTGCAGGTTGGGGTGAACCACTCAGAGACTCTTAGTTGCATTTTGATCACTGCTCCCAAGAACCCCCTTATCCTAGGGTACCCCTGGCGAGCGCTACATAACCCACTATTCTCCTGGTCCACGGGACACCTGCTAGACTGGGGTAAGGACTGCCAGACTAAACGTCTAAGACCCCCAACAAGAACCTCGCCGTGTCCTCCTGCATCCATTGAAGACCAAGATATCTCCGCTCTCCCTCCCGAATACCTCAACCTCCGGGAAGCCTTCAGTACGAGGCAAGCCGCTACCCCCCCCCCCCCCCACATCATCCATACGACTGTGCCATAGAACTCCTACCTGGCTCCACTCCTCCCCGGGCCTGTCTCTTACTCCCTCTCAACTCCTGAAGCAGCAGTCATGGACAATTACTTCCGGGAGTCGCTGGAGGCAGGTTTCATTCGCCCCTCTACATCCCCAGCTGGTGCAGGCTTCTTCTTCCTGGGTAAGAAGAATGGAGGCCTGCATCTTTGCATCGATTGCAGAGGGCTCTGCCAGATTACGATCAAGAATCGTTACACTCTACCCCTGATGTCAGCCATCTTGGAGTTGGCCCAAGATGGCTGGGAGTTGGCCCAAAGGGGCCCAATTCTTCACCAAACTGGACCTCCGCAACGCTTACGAGATGAGTGGAAAACTGCCTTTAACACCCCTAGTGGTCACTATGAGTATTTAGTCATGCCCTTTGGATTATCAAGCTCACCGACAGTCTTTCAAGCATTGGTCAATGACACTCTTAGGGATATGTTGAATTGGTTCATCTTTGTTTACCTCGACAACATCCTGATTTCCTCCAAAACCCTTCCGGAACATATACTGCACGTCCACCAAGTCCTGAGACGCCTCCTGCAGAGCCAACTATATGTCAAGATAGAGAAGTGTGAGTTCCATGTATCCCAAGTTTCCTTCCTGGGTCACATTATCTCTACCGCAGGCACCCAAATGGACCCCGTAAAGGTTGAGGCGATCACCAACCGTCCCACCTCACTCAAGCAGGTCCAGCGGTTCCTCGCGTATGCCAATTTTTACAGCCGTTTTATATGCAACTTTGGTGTGGTGGCAACGCCTCTCACAGTCCTAACCCACAAGTCCCAGACCCATTTTTGCTGGACTCCCGAGGCTGACACAGCATTCATGGAGCTCAAGGGACATTTCACTTCTGGACCCATCCTCGTTAGTCCTGATCCTACTCGTCCCTTTGTGGTAGCAGTGAACACCTCGGACACCGGAGCAGGGGCGGTCCTTAAATAGCAGAACGAGGAGGACAAGAAACTACACCTATGCGCCTTTCTCTCCAAGTGGTTCTCGCCGGCAGAACGCAACTACGATGTTGGCAATCGGGAGCTCTTGGCAGTTAAGCTGGCCCTTGAGGGGTGGAGACACTGGTTGGAGGGGTCACCTCAAATGGAGCGGGCCAACCAGGAGCTGGAGAAGTTCCTCCGCTGTTTCGTCTCCACCCAGGCCAGCAACTGGAGTTCGTCGTCTGGGCAGTGTATGCTAACAACACACTGCCCGAACTCATCCACTGGACTATCGCCGTTCAAGTGTCAGTTCGGGTTCGCCCCCCCCCATTTCCTGAACAAGATGCCGAAGCGGGGGTGCCATCATCCGAGGCGTTCATTCGACGATCAGGGCGCGATCGTCCTTACTCCGCTCCTCTGCCCGGCACCAGGCAAACCAGCACTGAAGGCCTCTTCGGCTCCTCCAACCAGGTCAACGGGTGTGGTTGACCACCCGTGATCTTCCCTTAAATGGTGGACTCATGGAAGCTCGCTCCATGCTACATAGGACCATTCAAGATCCTGAGTTGCATTAACTCGGTCACCTATCGTCTCCAGCTTCCCAGTTCTATGAGGGTCTGTTCATCCTTTCATGTCTCCCATCTCAAGTTGGTATGGACCAGTCCCTTCTCTCCCCCCACACCTGCCCCTCGCCCCCTAGACTTGTTGTTGGTCACCCGGCCTACACTATCCAGCTTCTGTTGGAGGCTTGTCGGGTCCGAGGCACCATGCAGTACCTGGTGGACTGGGAGGGCTACGGCCCATGAGGAACAGGCGTGGGTGCCTGCCCGGGACATCCTGGATCCGGGACTTGTTCTGGACTTCAACCAACTACGTGGTGGTTGTCCTGGCTCCGTGGCTGGAGCCGCTTCTAGAAGGAGGGGGGTACTGCCATGGTTCCACCCATCAACATAGGGCAGCAGAGACTGTCCTAGACACATTAACGACACTCAGGTGTGTTCAATTTACTCATTATGATTTACCTGTTTAAAGAGTTGTGTTTTCCATTGTCATTTGTCTGTTGTACCTTCTTCACCACACTATCTGTGTGGGTGGACCATTTCAGATTGTCAGTGATGTGTATGCCAAGGAACTTGAAGCTTTTCACCTTCTCCACTGCGGTCCTGTAGATAGGATAGGGGCGTGCTCCCTCTGCTGTTTCCTGAAGTCCACGATCAGCTCGTTTGTTTTGTTGACATTGAGGGAGAGGTTATTTTCCTGGCACCCCCAGCCAGGGCCTTCACCTCCTCCCTGTAGGCTGTCTTGTCATTGTTGGTAAGCCTACTTCTGTTGTGTTGTCTGCAAACTTGATGTTTGAGTTGGAGTCCTGCATTGCCACGCAGTCATGGGTGAACAGTGGGTACAGGAGGGGGCTGAGCACGCAATCTTGTGGGGCCCCTGTGTTGGGGATCAGCAAAGTGGAGGTGTTGTTTCCTACCTTCACCACCTGGGGGCGGCCTGTCAGGAAGTCCAGGACCCAGACCAAGGTTCCCAAGCTTAATGATGAGCTTGGAGGGTAATATGGTGTTGAATGCTGAGCTATAGTCAATGAACAGCTTTCTTACAGGTATTCCTCTTGTCCAGATGGGATAGGGCAGTGCAGTGCAGTGCAATGGTGATTGCATAAGTCTGTTGATCTATTGGGGCGGTATGCAAATTGAATGGGTCTAGGGTGTTAGGTAAGGTAGAGGAGATATTGTGCTTAGGGCGAGCAATTCAAATAAATAATCATAAAAATGATGGATATTAAACATGTAGGTACATACAAGTGTCTTATATCGGTTGAAAGCTTACATTCTTGTTAATCTAACTGCACTGTCCAATTTACAATAGCCATTACAGCGAAAGCATGCCATGCGATTGTTTGAGGACGGCGCCCCACATCAACAAATAAAATCCACCTGCAGGTTTCATAAATTCACAAATAGCGATTAAATATTCACTTACTTTTTGAAAATCTTCCTCTGATTTGTCATCCAAAGGGTCCCAGCTATAAGATGTAGTGTCGTTTTGTTAGATAAAATCCTTCTTTATATCTCAAAAAGTTTGTTTAGTTGGCGCCATCGATTTGAGTAATTCACTCGTTCAACATGCAGAGAAAGGAATCCAAAAATCTACCGCTAAACTTTAAAACAAGTCAAAATACGTTTCTATTGACTCCTCAGATACCCTAAAATGTAATCAAACTATATTTCATACAGAAATAACTATGTTCAATAGGAAAACGATATTAGCAGGTGCGCCTTGTCTTCATCACGCACACATACACAAATTTCCAATAGTGTGTCCCAGTACTAAAACTCATTATTCTTACTCGTTTAGGAAGAAACAAGCCTGAAACCTTGAACATAGAGTGCTGACACCCTGTGGAAGCCATATGAATTACATACTGGGAGCAAGATTCAATTATTTCCCTATACTTTCCATTGTAAGAGCATGGGCTCTCAAAAATAAAAATATTTCCGGTTGTTTTTTCTCCTACCATATCTATTGCGATATAGTCTCCTACATTATTTTAACATTTCTACAAACTTCAAAGTGTCTTCTTTCCAATGACACCAATTATATGCATATCCTGGCTTCAGGGCTTGAGCAACAGTCAGTTTCCTTTGGGCATGTCAGTCAGGCGGAGATTGAGAAAAAAAGGCCTTAGCCTGAAGATCTATAGCATCTCAAAGCACTTCATGAGGACAGAAGTGAGTGCTATTGGGCGATAGTCATTCAGTTCAGTTACCTTTTTTGGGTAAAGGAACAATGGTGGACAACTTGAAGCAAGTGGGGACAGCAGACTGGGATAGGGAGAGATTGAATAAGTCCGTAAACACTCTAGCCAGCTGGTCTGCGCATGCTCTGAGGACGCGGCTAGGAATGCTTAAATGTCTTACTCACGTCGGTCACGGAGAACGTGAGCCCACAGCCCTTGGGAGCGGGCCACGTCGGTGACACTGTATTATCCTCAAAGCGGGTGAATAAGGTGTTTAGCTTGTCCGAGACAAAGACGTTGGTTTCCACGACGTGGCTGGTTTTCTCTTGGTAATCCGTAATTGTCTGAGCTGTTGAATTGCGACTCCACTTTGTCTCTGTACTGACATTTTGCCTGTTTGATTTCCTTATGGAGAGAATAACTACACTGTTCGTATTCAAACATATTTCCAGTCACCTTGCCATGGTTAAATGTGGTGGTTCGCACTTTCAGTTTTGCGTGAATGCTGCCGTCTATCATTTTGTTTCTGATTTGGGTAGGTTTTAATAGTCACAGTGGGAACAACATCTCCTATACACTTCCAGATGAACTCAGTCCTTGTGCTTGTGTATACGTCAATGTTATTCTCAGAGGCTACCCTGTACATATCCCAGTCCGCGTGATAAAAACAATCTTAAAGCATGGATTCCGATTGGTCAGACCAGCTTTGAATAGACCTTAGCATGGGTACTTCCTTTATGAGTTTCTGCCTATAGGAAGGGAGGAGCAAATGGAGTCATGATCTGATTTGCCGAAGGGAGGACGGGGGAGGGCCTTGTAGGAATGCCGGAAGGGGGAGTAGCAGTGATCGAGCATTTTAGCAGCGTGAGTGCTACAGTCAATGTGTTGATAGAACTTCGGTAGAGTTTTCCTCAAATTTTCTTTATTAAAATCTCCAATAAATAAACAGCCTCAGTATATGTGGTTTGCAGTTTGCACAAAGTCCAGTGTAGTTCTTTGAGGGCCGTCGTGGTATCGGCTTGAGGGCTAATATACACGGCTACGACTATAACCGAAGAGAATTCTCTTGGGAGGTAATACGTCTGCATTTCATTGTGAGGTATTCTAGGTCGGGTGAACAAAAGGAGTTTCTGTACGTTTTCACAATCACACCATGAGCAGTTAATCATGAAACATACACCACCCCCTTTCTTCTTCCCGGAGAGTTCTTTATTCCTGTCTGTGCAATGTACTAAGAATTCAGCTGGCTGTATGGCCGGGGACAGTATATCCTGAGAGAGCCATGATTCCGTGAAACAGAGATCCTCGCCCTGTGCTCATCTACTTTATAGTCCAGAGACTGAACATTAGCGAGTAATATACTCGGAAGCGGTGGATGGTGTGCACGTCTTCTGAGTTGGACTAGAAGTCCACTCCAACTACCTCTTCTCCGACGGTTTTGTTTTGGAGCAGCCTCTTGGCTAAGTTAAATTGCCCTGGGGGGGGCACGAACAAAGAATCCAATTCGGGAAAGTCGTATTCCTGGTAGAAATGCTGGTGAGTTACCACCACTGTATGTAATGACCCCAAAAACGTTCTGGGCTAATAATGTACCAAATAACACACACAAAAAAAAGAAATACTGCAAAGTTGCATAGGAGCTAGAAGTAGAGCTGCAATGTCTGTTGGCACCATCTTGCACTCAGCAAAATAACTGGATACTAAATAAAACAGTAGTGTAACGTAGCTTAGCTCCATGTCAACGTCCCAGTTAATGTGTGCCTGCGTAAAGCCTTTTAAAAAGTTCAAGAAGGCAGACATCCGGGCAGATGCCAGATACTTGTTGATGAGGACTGGAAACAGACCATGTTGATGAGGGCAGGAAACAGACCACGAGGAGGAGAGACAAGAAGTGATGGCCCTCATCAGTAAAGGCAGGTCCACAAAGGATTGTATTCAGCCCAGACCAGAGGAGAGGAGATTTAAGCAGTACTGTCACATACATAGGCCTATGTAATTACTAGAATCAAGCTGTGAATTTGAAAACCTGTGATATTATTCATTCTTACCAACCACAATATTCACATTGCTGATCTATTCCCCCGGTAACAACATTAGAAAGGCTTCACAATTACCTTCAAAGCAACCCTAACAAAGATGACCCACTGTGATCTTGATTTAGAAAAGGAGAAAGGGATGAAGACCACAATAGTGCGATCTCCTTTTTCCCCACAGACAGCTGCAAATAACTGAGGCATTTTTAGACAAGTTCAAAACACACTTGATTTCCTGCTGCCTCTGTGTGTTAAAGTTAGAGAGAGAGATATAAGACTCCAGATTTTTGCAATTCCTTCCAGTCATTGGCAGCAGAGAACTAGAAGGAAACGCCTGTATCACAGGGCGATGAGACTTGGACATTGGCTCCACCTGGGTTGGACTGTGGTTGGAGGGAGTCGGTAAGTTGGAGGGTCTCTGATATTTGGGAGAGGTGTTCTCGCTGCCGCCCCAGCAGTGCTCCTTAGTAGATTACAACATTCTTGATCTGGGTGATAACTGCTGCGTCCATGTTTAGGCAGAAGCTTGCTGTGGCATGGTAAGGTTGGACCCAGGTGCAGAGAAGAGACCAGACGAGGAATCAGTGGTTAAGGATAAACATAATACCTTACTGAGAAACGGTAGCTACACGATCACATTACACTTGATAAAACAACAATCACTAAGTCTCGAAAACTCACCCAGGAAACGAACGCACACTGTAAACAATTCAAGCTTCTGCAAAGGACAATAGAAAACACACCTCTTAAAACAGGGAAACCTTAACGAGTAAATTGGACACACCTGAGTGTCGTTAGTGTCTCTAGGACGTTCTCTGCCGTCGTCTGGTGACGGGTGGAACCATCACAACTGCACTGCGCGCAACTGCAGGGCTCTCCAGAGGGTGGTGCGGTCTGCCCAACGCATCACCGGGGACACACTGCCTGCCCTCCAGGACACCTGTCAAAGGAAGGCCAAAAAGGTTATCAAGGACATCAATCACACAAGCCATGACCTGTTCACCCCGCCACCATCCAGAAGGCGGGGTCAGTACAGGTGCATCAAAGCTGGGACTGAAAGTCTGAAAAACAGCTTCTATATCAAGGAAATTAGACTGTTAATAGCCAGCACTACCCGGCTACCATCCGGTTACTCAACCCTGCCCCTTAGAGGCTCCTGCCCTATATACATAGACATGGAATCATTGGTCACTTTAATAATGGAACACAAGTCACTTGAATCATGTTTACATACTGCTTTACTCATTTCACATCTATATACTGTATTCTATTCTACTCTATTTTAGTCAATGCCACTCTAACATTGCTCATCCTAATATTTATATATTTTTTAATTCCATTATTTTACTTTTTGATTTGTGTGTATTGTTGTGAATTGTTAGATACTACTTCACTGTTGGTTAGGAACCCAAGCGTTTCGCTACACCCGCAATAACATCTGCTAAATATGTGTATGTGACCAGTACGATTTGATTTGATCATCACATTAATTAATGACTAGCTGTTATTCTCCACCATATGTCACTAACACACTGTCATTTGTTACATGGAGCTTGGAGGTTACATCCATATTTGTAAAGTGGTCACTGTCCAGGAAGAGAAATTAGATCTGGGTGTATTCATATGTGCTGGAATTACCGTGGAAATATTCAGTTAATAATATTTCCAAAATACCGGAGCCTGTGAGTTCAAATAGACTTTATTACAAAGTAACACAAGCCGAGCTGGTTCATGAAGCAACTCCCTTTCCAGCCTTGGCATACACTTTGTATACAGTTTTCATCTTTACGTCACACACATAGTAACTCCTCTTTATGTAATTGATTCATCCACTCTGGCATTTAGCCATCATTATCTTTTTGCCTTGCACTAATTTTAGCTCGGTTTCACATTAGGGCATAGATTCCATTGGTGGCATAACCATAGCAATGGTAAGCATTAGGCCATAGCAATGGTAGAAAAATAAACAGACAAAAGAGGCAGGTGCATGTCTAATGGTCCCTAATGACCTAGACACACATATAAAGTGCACTTATTCTGCTTACTACTGTAAGATGTATAATGTGCACACGTGTACTGGAAAATTCCCAATATAATACATCCATTTACATTTTTTGGACCTTCATTAAACTAGGCAAGTCAGTTAAGAACAAATTCTTATTTTCAATGACAGCCTAGGAACAGTGGGTTAACTGCCTTGTTCAGGGGCAGAACGACAGATTTGTACCTTGTCAGCTCAGGGATTTGAACTTGCAACCTTTCAGTTACTAGCCCAATGCTCTAACCTCTAGGCTACCCTGTCACAATAAACCCACCCCTACCCTAAATGGAGTAAACTAACGGACAACACTACTTAGGCTTCTACTTCCAGCTTATACATACTACATATATTTTACGGACACATTATATTTACATTAGTTATCTTTTGTTTATTTTTAGTCCCATCCTTCAGCTACCCTCAACCCCTCCCATCTATCTCCGAACACCATGCAGTTTTAATTTCCATTTGCCATATATTTTTCAACTCTGCTGTGATGTTTCACAAAAGATATGAACATTTCTATTCTCGTAGTTTCTACTAGGGGCACAACTTTCACTGGGGACAGGGGGACGGGGGGGTCATGTCCCCCCCACATTCTGAAATTGCGTTTTTGCTCTCCCCAGTTTTATCATTGCAATGTGATACAAAGAGCGGCAACAGTGTGCTTTAGGACCATCTGGACGCCTCTGAGCAGTCCTGTAGGCTGTTTGGAGTGCTCAGCTGGCTTGATCTAGGACCCCGGACACCACAGAGCGGCTGACAGACTGTGTGAAGACAAAGCTTCTGGAAGGCTGGCTGGACCAGCACGTTAAGCATAGTTCAGTGTGTATGTGTTACACTCTTTCACCGAGTTGTAAAAGCAAGCAGAGCAGAAATTGGTTACTCTTTAGTTGACTGATGTAGCTGGCAAGATAACTGCTGTTATTTTTTAAAACTAGTGTTTATGCGCAGTGCTGGGCTAGTATTGTAACTGACATGTAACTTTAGCTAATGTTTCATTCCATCTCGACTGAGGTGAATGAATTAACTACGCTAGTTAGTAGCTACCTCAGTCAGGTCAGCTCTAGCCTCTAGCTTTCTGTCAGATAGCGGTATGAGGTGGCTGTTATTGCTATCTAACAGTTGTTTGTATGGAAATGTTTTGTAGCCATTGTTTTCTCCCATTTCAACAGAAGTAAATGAACTTGGCTAGCTTTCGCCAGTTGATATATTGTTAGAGAGAGAGATGGCCAAAAGTTGGTTAGCGTTAGCTATTATTTTTGCCTCAATCACACTAGACCTGAATCAAATTATAAAACCATGAGCCAAACGATTGAAGATTGATATTCGGACATTTTTCAGTGCGTTTTTATTAGTCCGTATGGCAATGTAACATTATTGATCTGTTTCCCTAGCTAATTCTCTACTTTTCACACAGACACAGTAATAAACAGCTCTAACGTTACAGGCTTCCCTGTCATGGTGCACAGTTGAGGTCTGTACGGGACCGCAATTCTTCATCCCGCTCCCGCCCGCACCCACAGCTTTTCATACTGCACTCAGCCCACACTAGCTGGCTTTCTGTCTGACTCCTACCTGCTACCGCAAGAACTGGTCCCAAACCCAACCGCAGTCCTGCAATGTTATTTTAGGCGTATGTGACGCAGCTCACTTGCCAGCCATGGTCCCAGTAATTTTTCACCTATAGGCAACATCAAATGCGCAAAAAGAACTTAAGAAATAGTTCAAATGACTATAGATTCTCACATGGCCCTTATATTAGGCTATCTATATTACTGGGTTATATTAGCCAATATGAAAGATGTAGATTGAAGAGAGCAGAGTAGGAGAGACTTGAACTTTCTTTTTAGCTATGTTTATAGCCTACCTTTTAGGAGTGGGAAGATTTTCAGATTGAGAAATATGGGTGATCAATAGTTAGGCCTATTTCTAGGTGTGTGTGTAGGCTATAGCCTACTCCATTTAATTGAGATCACACACGCACCTGATCTTGCAGGTATAGCTACTGAACTTGAATTAGCCAGAATGATGACAGCGACACTTGCTACGTTTTGCATAGGCCTATATGATATAGCCTACCTTTTAGGAGGCCGATTTGCAGGCAGAGACAAATAAATGGGTAATCAATACTTATTGAAAGTGAAAAGGTGCAAATCGCACATAGGTTAGGCTGCGATGGTGAGAGAGCGTTGCGCCTTTTCAATGATGATTACATTTTTGGATTGCACTTAGACTCAAGTTGGTTGAGCCCCCTCCATTTCTTTCCATGATCAATATTTATTTACAGACACTGTAGTAACCTACAGTCTGATCATATTTAAGTTAACTGCCACGTGATTACCATCTATGCAGCTGACTCTATTTCAATGAGACCACAAATACTAGGCACACTTGAACTTTCACGCCCAACAAGGAGAGGTAGGCTACTGAAGTTGAAGCAGCTAATTCTGAGTGTGTGAATAATGCAAAATATGTGTGTTTTAATGCAATAGGTAGGCTAACGCATACAAAGCGGAAAGAGGACCGTTTCAAAATAATCTGTGGGACAACATCCAGCGGGAATGCAGCCCTCTAGTGCACAATCAGTACACAGCACTGTTCATCATGTCTTGGCAGGACAGTCTGGGAAGACCAGTCTACGAAGTGAATTTTGTGAATTTTGCTGTATATAAACAATATATGTTAATGATACAAAGTTCCGTCTTGAATTGTTGGGTAGCCCTACAGTAGCTAAAGGACAGCAGTTTAAGCTTAAAGCTACAGTCGGGGCTCTGGAAATAATGGTAATTTCCATTATTGAACCATTGATTCTGTTCTTGCATAATATAATGTATAAATGTACACCAAGGTACTTCTTTGTCATGCCTCATTTTAGGAGGATCAGATGGTGACAGGGGTCTCAGCAGGGTCAAGCAGCCAGGGAAGACCAGTCTGTGACAGAGCTGAGGAGAATTTTTGCAGATACAACACTTTATTCTCTCTGTGCAGAAAACACTGGACAGGCCGGATGCTATTTTAAGACAGTCTGACAAACCTCCAAAGTTGATTTCCAAATTGTATCAAGGGTTGATAAAGGCTTTTCCCGATGACACAAAACGTAAAACAAAAAAGTGAGGACCTGGTAGAAGCTATTGATTATGATGAATGGATACAGATATGTTTGAATACCCAGTCATGTTCATATCATCTCAGACATAAATTACTGCAGTTTAAGACCATCCACAGAACATAGTATATGCCAGTGAAACTGAATTACATGCACTCAGAGATGTCATTCCTCTGTTGGAGGTATAAAACACAAAAGGGGACATATTTGCATATGTTATGGTCTTGTGAAGGCTGGCTGAATTCTGGCAAAGAGTATGTATGTTCTTTTATCGCAGCATGTCTACAGATTCTCCCTTCTCCCTGTTTTTGTTTGCTTGGAAATGTTGATACTGGAGACTGTTATCTGAAGAAACTTTGTAACTGTGTAGCGGCTAATAAATACATTGCCATTAATTGGAATGTTGTTTATCCTTTCCATAATGTAAAGTTATGCGTCACTAGATTTGATTTATTGCAAGATTAAGCGTATACTGGGCAACTTTCATATGATCTGGATGCCTTGTTGAAAACATGCTCACATCAGGAGAGATACCTATTTAGGCAATACCTAGCTGCTGGGCTGCTCAGTCCTGGCCCTGGGGGGTCTGCCATCCTGTGGGTTGTCACTCTGGCCTTGGCCTAACACACCGAAAACCAATAAATGAATGTTTCACTAAGATCCTAGATCTGAGTGGGTTGTGTTGGGTTGGGACGCTGCAGGGTGGTGGACCTCTAGGGACAGGATGGGGTGGCCCAGCTATACTGTGTAAAGTAAAAAGAGCTTTACCATACTATTAGGCATATGAGATTAATTATATGGAGGATTTGCTGTTTCTGTGTGTTAATGTATATTTGAGGTGTATGTGTTTACTTTTTATATTTTACCTTTCCTTTGGGAATTAAACAAATGTAAAGTGGGAACTGGGAAGGGAATTGTGTTGGGAAAGAGTTCAGTTTTTGACTAGACTGGTGGTGGTCGGGCATGCAGGTGGTTCGGGCTTGCTGGTCAGTCTGGCTGAAATTTGATATAGAGGATGTCTTAATTAAGACAATCAAAAGTCTGTATTTTTTTAAGAGTTGTTCATTTGTTAGGCTATTGGTTAAAGGTGCAAGACAATATTTATTATTGAATTACCTTCGATCTAGTTCGGTCTCACTTAAACATATTTAATAATGATCTCTTACCTAGCTTGATGACTGTCTGCATTTTTGCTAACTTTTTTTTCTAAATAGAAACGGCATATTGGATTGTGTAAAAATGCAGGAAATGAGCTTTAGATGCCCCCAAAAATTCTGGGGAAGGAGCCCCAGATCCACTGCCACTTCTAAAACTTTGGTTTTAGAAGTGGGGGGGTTTCTACAGATTGTAAATCAAAGATAAACATTTTTGCTATTAGTGTTATTATATTATTGATTGATTGACTATGACTTTTCAGATAACGCAGCAGTGCTATTTGCAGAGTTAACTCCAGATAAATGTTGCAATTCTTCAGCCATTCCTGAACCTGAGACCAAAAACAAGCTACATGTGGACAGTACAAATTATCCATTGATTCTGTCTCTTCGTAGCAAAATCTGCAGAGCTTGGATGGTTGTATCCCCCATATATTTTACATTATCTTGGTTGAAAGAATTTTGTATAATCATTTAATTAGAAAATCTCTTAAGTTTTGAATCTGGAGTCATTTTTTTTATCAGTTCATAAACCATGTAATCGGTACACTGAAGTCTTTTCCCAACTATTTTGCAATCTTTATGGCAGGGCTCTCAATTTTTTGGTTCTGAAATTAAACTGTATGCATTTTTATTTATCAGAATTTTCTGTTACCAATTTTGGTCTTTAATGCTAGACCAGTTCCAAGTTCCTTAGTTTCTCCCCTCTTCTTGCCTCTTCCAGTTTTTGCGGTAATGCTGCAATTAGTTGATTGTAATTTTGGATAGAGTAGACATTTCCATATATTTGTGTTAGCTGCACATGTGACATAACTCCACCTGTCCTATTTATTATATCTATGGCTTGCTTTAAAAATAGTGATATTTTGGAGATTATTTAATTTTCAAATAATCGAAAGTGAGAGGTGGTAAATCTAACTAAAGGGAAAAATGCCATTCTCGAACACGGGGTGAGCCATTCTTACTAATCTGCTAGAGAACCAGTTCGGATTTAAGTATAGCTTTTTTTTATGACTGAAGCCTTTAGTAAGCGGTTTAACGCATTAATATTTAATCATTTCTGCTTTCCGAATTCATATTCATTTTATAAATAGGGACGTTTAATTTTGTCTGGCTTATCATTCCAAATAAAATGTAATATATTTTGCTCATTTCATTTTTAAAAACAAGTCGTTAGGTGTAGGCAAGGCCATAAGCAAACTGGGTAAACTGGGATATGACTAAAGAGTTAATCAAGGGGATTTTTCCACAAATAGACAAGGACTTTTTCTTTCCATAGTAGCAAGAGCTTATCTATTTTAGCTAACTTTCTATTAAAATATATTGTAGTGAGAATTTCTTTCTTTCAGGATATGAAGACAAGAGGAAATCAGGCATCGTCAGACAATTTTAATGGTAAACTACAAAGTAATGTAAAAGTTTTATTTATTAGTGATCAATACGTAATAAAATACATACACTTATCATAATTTTGTTGTAATCAAGAGAGGTTAGAAATATTATCTAGATCCAAATTGTGGATTTAAAAGAAAACATGAATCATCGTCGTGCAATGACACCTTTATTTTTAAGCCCTGGATTTCTGGCCCCTTGATATTATTGTTGGATCAGATTTGAATAGCTAACATTTCGATGGTCATAATAAATAGATATAACGATAGTGGAGAACCCTGTTTTACTCCTCTTGACAGTTTAATACTTTCTGAGAAGTAGTCTTTTTGACAATCTTACACCTACGGTTACTATACACTTTAACCCATTGTATAAAAGATTCTCCAAAATTGAAATATTCCAGGCATTTATATATACATTCCAATCGTACTTTTTCAAAAGCCTTTTCAAAGTCAGCTATGATTACCATGCCTTTTTTTCCAGATTTTTCATAGTGTTCTCCCCCCAATGTATCATCCATGTAAAAAACCTGGCTGATTAGGATGAATAATACCTCATTTTTGCGTCACAACACAGTGTAAGGGGCATCCAATTTTTTTAATGGAATGGATCTTTATATTTACCACCTGGGTCCTATTTCAGTAATAGTGAAATCAGACCTTCTTGTTGAGTATCTGATAATCTACATTTTGTGGTTAAAACATGCTAATAACAGCCCTCTGAGTACATCAAAACATGTTGGATATACCCCAACTGGTATGCCATCCAGCCCTGGAGGACTTAAATGCTTTAATTGCATCAAGAAGTTCCTCCTCCTTAATTTAGCCTTCACATGAATCTTTCTGTCCAGCTGTTCATTTTACATTATTAAAATTCCTTGCAATTAACTTTGGTTAGTGGAGATGGAGGAAACTGAAATGAAAACATACGCTTAAAGTACTTTGCTTCATCTTTCAAAATATTGTTTGGTGAATCATGGGTAACTCCGTCGATAGCATTTCTCTGTTAAATTTTAAAACATTATTTGGTGTATTTCCCCAATATTCCATCCAGTTCGCTTTATTTTTTATAATATATTACACTTGATCTTTCTTGAATAAGTTCCTCCAGTTCTTTTTGTTTTTCTTCTAACTTATTCTGTATCTCTATGGTACTGTTTTTATTTATATATATCTGTACTGTTGTGTGTGTGTGTGTTTATTCCTTATTTACCTGCTCTTCTTTCTGCTGCACTGTACAATAGTTGTTGCTTGTCACTGTATTGGCCTCCCAAATCAAGACATCAGCAGGGATTTATAGTGTTGTGCTCATCACATCAATTAAAGGCAGGTTGACATTCTTCATGCTAATGCTTGCTATTAGGCTAATGATATGGCCTGGATTCTGAACATCTGGTTGTTGCTGGTTTGACTGATAATCAATTAGAGTCTGTTAGTGGTGCACATGGCCTTCCCACGCTGCACTCTGACAGATAGAGACTACAACTTTTTGCACATTGCTAAAACACTGTATATAGTTGATAACATAACACTAATATAACACGCAATATTTACCTGTTAAATTCGTATAGTTTTTGATGATGTTTTGAGTCTTTTCACTTTTGTTTATTGTTTATTTAATTTCCTAAGGCAATGTCAACACCTGTTTCCCATGCCAATACAGCCCCTTTGAGAGAGAGAGAGAGATTCATGCACAGATTCTTATTATATATTTTACAATTTTGATATTGATTACTGCACTGTTGGGTAGAGCTTGCAAGCTAAGCATTTCACTGTACTTGTGCATGTGACAATAAAACTTGAACTTCGACCAAAGTGTTTGCAAGTGTTTTATTTTGTATTTCCTCATGACTGAACAAGTGTTTGCTAACAACAAGCCCTTGCTATCATGTTTCCACACATTGGGATACAACCCCAAACAAACCAGAACTGGGGTGGGTGATAAGCTAGAGAGGAATAGTTGTTGCATCAATTATATATAAAATGAATGTCAAATCAAATCAAATGTTATTTGTCACATACACATGATTAGCAGGTGTTAATGCAAGTGTAGCGAAATGCTTGTGCTTCTAGTTCCGACCGTGCAGTAATATCTAACAAGTAATATGACCTAACAATTCCACAACAACTACCTTATACACACACAAGTGTAAAGGAATGAATACGAATATGTACATAAAAATATATGAGTGATGGCCGAACGGCATAGGCAAGATGCAGTAGATGGTATAGAGTACAGTATATACATATGAGATGAGCAATGTAGGGTATGAGAACATTATATAAAGTGGCATTTTTTAAAGTGGCTAGTGATACATTTAATTACATCAGATGGCAAGATGCAGTAGATGGTATAGCGTACAGTATATACATAAGAGATGAGTAATGTAGGGTAAGTAAACATTATATAATATAAAGTGGCTAGTGATAAATTGATTACATCAATTTTACCATTATTAAAGTGGGTGGAGTTGAGTCAGTATGTTGGCAGCAGCCACTCAATGTTAGTGATGGCTGTTTAACAGTCTGATGGCCTTGAGATAGAAGCTGTTTTTCAGTCTCTCGGTCCCCGCTTTGATGCACCTGTACTGACCTCGCCTTCTGGATGATAGCGGGGTGAACAGGCAGTAGCTCGGGTGGTTGTTGTCCTTGATGATCTTTTTGACCTTCCTGTGACATCGGGTGGTGTAGGTGTCCTGGAGGGCAGGTAGTTTGCACCCACGTAGAGTCACGTAGAGTAGGCCAGAAGGCTAAACTGGAAAACCTAACCTCTATAAAAAATAAAAAGATGGCGGAGCCGCAAAAGTTCTTCTGTGCAAAGGTGTTTATTTACATAGTGATTCCGGAACAAAAACAACAGTACTGCCATCAAACCTTATGGGTCAGCTAAAAACAATGCTGCCCCACCTACAGCTCAATCCAAAATGCCTCTCAATGAACTGAAAGAGAGGCTCCTTTTGTAGGGGTAGCCCCTCCCCTCAGAACAATTAACGCTAATTAATTAAGCAATTACCTATTCAACCTACAGTTTCCATTTATCTAAACATACCAAAATATATACATTGCAACACATTTATGAAACATCACAATATAACATTTACAAAATTACATCACTACTGACAGTGTCAACCAACATGCCCATTTACATTAATGAGCCATTCCGGACAGGCACTACAAAGTAAGCCCAATTCCCTTAGCTCGGGTCCTTATCCAGCATAGCCGGAAGCTACAGAGATGGAGAGAGAGAGGAACAGAACAAACAACGCGCTCATCCATAACATCTAAGTATAATAAATATTGCTTATATTAAATATGAACACTGTCTGTTTATTTCTTTATACCCTAACCGGTTACTGACATAAGTGTGAAATGTATGTACTAAGATAGAGAAGTTAACTTGTGTGTCGACCCACATTGTTAACTTATCTGATAATGGAGCAGGGAGGAGTGATGAATGTGTGCGTGCGTTAAAGTACCAAATGCTGCCCGCGGCCAGTGACGGACTTCTACGTCACAGTTGTGCAGACCTCACTACCCTCTGGAGAGCCTTCCGGTTATGGGCGGAGCAGCTGCCGTACCAGGAGGTGATGCAGCCCGACAGGATGCTCTCGATTGTGCATCTGTAAAAGTTTGTGAGTGTTTTTGGTGACAAGCCGAACTTCTTCAGCCTCCTGAGGTTGAAGAGGCGCTGCTGCGCCTTCTTCACCACGCTGTCTGTGTGGGTGGACCATTTCAGTTTGTCCGAGATGTGTACGCCGAGGAACTTAAAACTCTCCACCCTCTCCACTACTGTCCCGTCAATGTAGATAGGGGGCTGCTCCTTCTGCTGTTTCCTGAAGTCCACGATCATCTCCTTTGTTTTATTGACATTGAGTGTGAGGTTATTTTCCTGACACCACACTCCGAGGGCCCTCACCTCCTCCCTGTAGGCCGTCTCGTTGTTGTTGGTAATCAAGCCTACCACTGTAGTGTCGTCTGTTGTCTAGTTATCAATGACAATACGCCTCTAGCTAATTTGACCGACTCCATTACATGGCATTAATGTTTTAATTGGAGAAGGTCCTGGACAGATGAATATTAACTTAGTTAAGACCCAATTAGAACATACTGTTGGATATACAGTATTTGTCTGGCTCCCAAATGGCTCCCTATTTCTTAATATGTTTTTTTTCTCCCCATTATAGCACCAGTGTGTCGCCAGTGATTATGCTAATGTGGCTCTAGTGTTATTTTTGTGAAACTCTGTGTCCATATAGCTGGAGCTGATACTGAACACTTGTGAAGAGCAGAATCAACAACCTCTGCATCATCAAGACATTTCTTTGTGAGAAGGTGTTAACCCATGTTCACAGTTAGCCATTGTTATGTAAATGCAAGGTGAAAAGAGCCAGTGGCCAGGGCATTGGCTCCAAGTCAGGGCAGGGGCCAGGCCGTGGAAGGTAAAAACTTGAAACACAAAGGTCTGAGCCTTTTGGGTAAAACACTAGGGTAAGTCCTTATTGATTAATACGCCAATGGTGCACTGCTTTTGACCACGGCACATATGGAATAGGGTGCCATTTGGGACACAGATTCTCTGAACTGAGGTGTTGCTTCTGCCCAATGGTTTTCTAAGGTTGACTCGCTCAAGACTCACTTAAGACTTTGACTTTACAGTATTGTATAAACATTCTACATTATTTGACGGATATACCTGTGAGCTCATCTACTTTGCAGTGCAGTTCCACACTGCTCCCTCTGCTCTTTTTTGTTTGACTTTTTACTCCATTCACCATTCACCATTCAGTTCCTATTGGGGAAATCATAATCTGAAACACAACCAAAACAAATTGCAAATGCATCCAACAAGCACAGCCGCAAGCTGCCCAGTGACACGAGCCTACCAGACAAGCTAAATTACTTCTATGCTCGCTTCGAGGCAAATAACACTGAAACATGCATGAGAGCATCAGCTGTTCTGGACAACTGTGTGATCACGCTTAGCCGTAGCCGATGTGAGAAAGACCTTTAAACAGGTCAACATTCACAAGGCCGCAGGGCCGACAGATTACCAGGACGTGTACTCCGAGCATGCGCTGACCAACTGGCAAGTGTCGTCACTGATATTTTCAACCTCTCCCTGACTGAGTCTGTAATACCAACATATTTCAAGCAGACCATCATAGTCCCTGTGCCCAAGAACACTAAGGTAACCAGACTAAATGACTATTGACCCATAGCACTCACATCTGTAGCCATGAAGTGCTTTGAAAGACTGGTCATGGCTCACATCAACACCATTATCCAGAAACCCTAGATCCACTCCAATTTGCATACCGCCCCAACAGATCCACAGATGATGCAATCTCTATTGCACTCAACACTGCCCTTTCCCACCTGGACAAAAGGAACACCTATGTGAGAATGCCATTCATTGACTACAGCTCAGCATTCAACACCAAAGTGCCATCAAAGCTCATCAATAAACTAAGGACCCTGGGACTAAACACCTCCCTCTGCAACTGGATCCTGGACATCCTGACGAGCCGTCTCCCAGGTGGTAAGGGTAGGTAACAACACATCTGCCACGCTGATCCTCAACACAGGGTCTCATCAGGGGTGCATGCACAGCCCCCTCCTGTACCCCCTGTTCACTCATGACTGCACGGCCAAGCATGACCCCAACACCATCATCAAGTTTGCAGAGGATACAACAGTGGTAGGCCTGAACACCGGCAATGATGAAACAGCCTATAGGGAGGAGGTCAGAGATCTGGCCATGTGGTGCCAGGACAACAACCTCTCCCTCAACCTGATCAAACCAAAGGAGATGATCATGGACTACAGGAAAAGGAGAACCAAGCATGCCCCCATTCTCATCGACGGGGCTGTAGTGGAGCAGGTTGAGAGCTTCAAGTTTCTTGGTGTCCACATCACCAACAAACTATCATGGTCCAAACACACCTAGACAGTTGTGAAGAGGGCACGACAAAGTCTATTCCCCCTCAGGAGACTGAAAATATTTGGCATGGGTCCTCAGATCCTCTAAAGGTTCTACAGCTACACCATCGAGAGCATCCTGACTGGTTGCATCACTTCCTGGTTTGGCAATTGCTCGGCCTCAGACTGCAAGGCACTACAGTGGGTAGTGCATATGGCCCGGTACATCACTGGGGCCAAGCTTCCTGCCATCCAGGACCTCTATACGAGGTGGTGTCAGTGGAAGGCCCAAAGGCTCCAGCCACCCTAGTCAAAGACTGTTCTCTCTGCTACCGCATGGCAAGCGGTACCGGAGCACCAAGTCTAGGTCCAAAAGGCTTCTTAAGTTAAAAATAGAAAATAGAAGTAACAAATAATCAATCAGCAGCAGTAAAATAACTATAGCGAGGCTATGTACAGGGGGTACCGGTACAGAGTCAATGTGCGGGGGTACCGGTTGGTCGAAGCATTTGAGGTATAATGTACATGTAGGTAGAGTTAAAGTGACTATGCATAGATAGTAAACAGAGAGTAGCATTAACATAAAAGAAGGGTCTGGGTAGCCCTTTGATTAGCTATTCAGGAGTCTTATGGCTTGGGGGTAGAAGGTGTTACCACACATTAAGCATTGTTAAGCATTGTTGGTTAAGTGCTTAAAAGTAAGCATTTCACTGTAAGGTCAACACCTGTATTTGGCACATGTGACAAATACAATTTGATTTGATTTGAACAAGTTTCAAGTAGTGTCACAAACTTAATGTAATTATTGGGTGCTAGGAATATGGGACCAAATACTAAATGGTTGACTATTTTAATATAAGTGAATTTGTCCAAATACTTATGACTTCTTCAAATGAGGGGACTAGATAAATTAAGTGCTTTCATTTCTAAACTGTAAAACAGATATACAGTACATTTGGAAAGTATTCAGACCTTTGACTTTTTCCACATTTTGTTACTTTACAGCCTTATTCTGAAATGCATATATTAAAAAAAATCTGCAATCTACACACAATACCGCATAATGACAAAGTGAAAACAGGTTTTTGTAAATGTTTGCAAATGTATAAAAATGTATCCCAGAAACACTTTATTTACATAAGTGTTCTGACCCTTTGCTATGAGACTTGAAATCCTGTTTCCATTGATCATCCTTGAGATGTTACTACAACTTGATTGGAGTCGACCTGTAGTAAATTTTATTGATTGGACATGATTTGGAAAAGCATGCACTTGTCTATTTAAGGTCCCACAGTTGACAGTGCATTTCAGAGCAAAAACAAAGCCATGAAGTTGAAGGAATTGTCCGTAGAGCTCAGAGACGGGATTGTGTAGAGGCACAGATACCAAAACATTTCTGCAGCAGTGAAGGTCCCCAAGAGCACAGTGGCCTCCATCTTTCTTGAATGGAAGAAGTTTGGAACCACCAAGACTCTTCCTAGAGCTGGCCTCCCGGCCAAACTGAGCAATCGGGAGAGAAGGGCCTTAGTGAGGGAGGTGATCAAGAACCCGCTGGTCACTCTGACAAAGCTCTAGAGTTTCTCTGTGGAGATGGGAAAACCTATCAGAGGGACAACCGTCTCTGCAGCACTCCACCAATCAGGCCTTTATGGTAGAGTGGCCAGACGGCAGCCACTCCTCAGTAAAAGGCACATGAAAGCCCACTTGGAGTTTGACAAAATGCACTTAAAGGACTTAAAAACAAGATTCTCTGGTCTGATGAAACCAAGATTGAACTCTTTGGCCTGAATGCCAAGCGTCACGTCTGAAAGAAACCTTGCACCATCCCTACGGTGAAGCATGTTGGTAGCAGCATCATGATGTGGGGATGTCTTTCAGCAGCAGGGACTGGGAGACGAGTCAGGATCGAGGGAAAGATGAACTTAGCAAAGTACAGAGAGATCCTTGATGAAAACCTGCTCCAGAGCGCTCAGGACCTCAGATTGAGGCAAAGTTTCACCTTCCAACAAGACAACAACCATAAGCACACAGCCAAGACAATGCAGGAGTGGCTTCGGGACGAGTCTCTGAATGTCCTTCAGTGTCCCAGCCAGAGCCGGGACTTGAACCCAATCGAACAACTCTGGAGAGACTTAAAAATAGCTGTGTAGCGACGCTCTCTATCCAGCCTGACAGAGCTTGAGAGGATCTGCAGAGAAGAATGGGAGAAACTCCCCAAATACAGGTGTGCCAAGCTTGTAGCGTCATACACAAGAAGACTCGAGGCTGAAATCGCTGCCAAGGTTGCTTCAACAAAGTACTGAGTAAATGGTCTGAATACTTATGTAAATGTGATATTTCATTTTCTTTTTTTATACACATTTTCAAAAATGTATTAAACCATTTTTTTCTCTGTCATTATGGAGTATTGTTTGTAGATTGATGAGGGGAAAAAATAAGGCTGTAACATAACAAAATGTGGAAAATGTCAAGGGGTCTGAATACTTTCCAAATGCATTTTATATGAAAATATCCTAAAATATCCTGTACTGTTGTGTCACGCCCTGACCATTGAGCGCCTTTGGTTCTCTATGGTGTTGTAGGTCAGGGCGTGACTAGGGGGTGTTCTAGTCTTTTCGTTTCTATGTTGGTGTTCTTGGTATGGTTCCCAATTTGAGGCAGCTGATGTTTGTTGTCTCTAATTGGGGATCATACTTAAGTTCTCCATTGTTCCCACCTGGGTTGTGGGATATTGTTTTGTGTCTGTGCATGTAGCACCACTGAGGTCACGTTTTCATTGTTGGTTATTTGTTTTTTGTTGGTTTCACTTTGAATAAAGATGTGGAACTCAAATCACGCTGCGCCTTGGTCCGTCCTTGTTAACGATCGTAACATGTTGCCTCATTTGAAACATTTGATCTTAAATCCAACATGCTGGAATATAGAGCCACATTTAAAAACAATTCGCTTCACTGTAAATAAATAAGTACAGAGGGGAGTGTACATGTATATCTTTTCTCCTGTAAGGTATATCCACATTATTCACAGGCAATGTCTTTTGTAGAATGTTGAATCCCAGGGGGTTAGGTTAATTCCACATGGACACACGATCCTCACAGTCTATTTGTTCAATGCCAGGATTGTGTTCCCTCTCAAGTCTCTCCATCATTTAAAGCTGCTTCATTGTCCATGAAACAATATCTACCTCTACTCTCGAGATTGCCTGTTTCCTTCCTCTCTACCCTCCCCCCTTTTCACCCCCTGCCCATCTCCCCCTTTCTCCCTCTCTCACTCTCTCTGTCTCTCAAACCTCTGTTGGATATGCATTGAATGTTAGCTAAACCTAGCAGGTCGGCTGGTAACACACTGAGTTACAAAATAGATGTTCACTAGACTATGAGATGGAATCAGATAAGTGGCTACCCTGCAATTACTGTGTGATAATTGTACATGTTGAATCATACATGTATTACTGGTCCCGGAGCACTGGTGTTTAAAGACTGTAAAATGCTCTCTACTTTGAGGGATTTAATAATTGAGGTCTTTCGGTTTTGGGAAAAGATGAAGCCTGTATCATTTTGTGCCTTTTAGACTTGTATATCTGGCATACTGTTGTAAAAAAAATCAACTCCTTTTGTCATTTAGTTTTGAAACTATTATCTATTATCTTATCTGAGATTGATCAGTGCAAAACCAGATGGGGTCAACTGATGTGCAGTAGCGGTGCTTGGGTAAAATCACCAGGGAAGCCAAGCCCCCCCCCCCTCCCCAGAAAGCCATATTACAGCCTACAGTACCAGTCAAAAGTTTGGACACACCTACTCATTCAAGGGTTTTTCTTTACTTATACTATTTTCTACATTGTAGAATAATAGTGAAGACATCAAAACTATGAAATAACACATATGGAATCATGTAGGAACCAAAAAAGGTGTGTTGGGTCATTGTCCTGTTGAAAAACAAATGAGCACAAACCAGATGGGATGGCGCATCGCTGCAGAATGCTGTTGTAGCCATGCTGGTTAAGTGTGTTTTGAATTCTAAATAAATCACAGACAGTGTCACCAGCAAATCATCCCCACACAATCACACCTCCTCCTCCATGCTTCACAGTGGGAACAACACATGCAAAGATCATCTGTTCCCCTACTCCGCGTTTCAAAGACACGGCGGTTTGAACCAAAAATCTCAAATTTGGAATCATCAAAACAAAGGACAGTTTTACACGGGGCTAATATCAATTACTCGTGTTTCTTGGCCCAAACAAGTGTCTTCTTCTTATTGGTGTCATTTAGTAGTTGTTTCTTTAAATCAATTCGACCATGAAGGCCTGATTCACACAGAGTCCTCTGAACAGTTGATGTTGAGATGTGTCTGTTACTTGAACTCTGTGAAGCATTTATTTGGGCTGCAATTTCTGAGGCTGTTAACTCCAATGAACTTATCCACTGCAGAAAAGGTAACTCTGTGTCTTCCTTTCCTTTGGGTGTCCTCATGAGAGCCAGTTTCATCATTGCACTTGATGGTTTTTGCGACTGAACTTGAAGAAACTTTAAAAGTTCTTGAAATTTTCCAGATTGACTAACATTCATGTTCTAAAGTAATGATGGAATGTCTTTTCTCTTCGCTTATTTGAACTGTTTTTGCCAAATAGGGCTATCTTCCGTATTTCACCCCTACCTTGTCACAACACAACTGTTTGTCTCAAATGCATTAAGAAGGAAATAAATTCCTTACAAATTAACTTTTAACAAGGCACACCTGTTAATTGAAATCCATTCCAGGTGACTACCTCATGAAGCTGGTTAAGAGAATGCCAAGAGTATGCAAAGCTGTCATGAAGGCAAAGCGTGGCTACTTTGAAGAATCTTAACTATAAAGTATATTTTGATTTGTTTAAGACTGTTGTTTCATCACAAATTTGTTTCATCACAAAACCGGAGAACAACATCTGTCCGGTGAAGTCCACAAAACATATTGCATATAACAAACAATTGTTTGTCCTACAGCATGGTCAAACAAGTGAATGTGTCCGACCTTATCGGACTACTGAACAACTATTGATTTAGAACCACGGAGAGTTACCAAAAGTTACAAAGAAAACAGGAGCTGCCTCCACTATTCCAGCACCATTTCAAAATCGTCTAATCAGCTATGCTTAGTCTAATACAGTGATAACTAAAATATACCAAAAAATATTTAGTCTAATCATTGTAAGCTAAATATGATGTGGCTGTCCATGGCATTGATTTATGTGTGTTTGTGTGTATGGTTTGTGTGTGAAGAAGATAAAACATGTTGACTCACCCTACTTGTAGAGAAATGACAACATCCATGGATACACGTTACTTCTGATGTGAAAGTGTAGAGGTAATGAAGACTTGATGTGCGTACAGAAAGACAAACTATCCCTTTGATATATAGTGCAGTCATTTTGACCAGATCTCCAAAGTAGTGCACTACAGTATATACTGTAAGCTGCCATTTGGAATGCAGCCTTGATGTGCTTTACATCCTACCCTCTCTGAAACTAACACAAAACTAATTTCCTGTCATCATCACTTCATTATTCCAATGGTATTAGTCTCATAGAGACTACAATCTAATTAAGCAAAGAGAAAATGTAATGAAATTCAATTTGACAATCCGACCAGCAACAACCAGATAGAGCTCAGTCTAATGATCCATCTCCTTTCCAATAAACCAAGTCAGGGAATCAGGGATTAGAGAGGACCATGTATAGCCTCCTCATTGCATCAGACGCCTCTTAATTCTCCGCTGACACCGACCAGCCATTTCTGGGTTATTAGTCAAATGTCTTTTAATCAGATCTAACTATTCCACAGTGGTCATTACATTGTAGAGCAGCAGCAGCACAGGGCTCTATCTGTCCTCTACTATGAACCCAAAAAGATCTAAGTAATGTTTGTGTGTGAGTGTCTGTGTGTGTGTGTGTGTGTGTGTGTGTGTGTGTGTGTGTGTGTGTGTGTGTGTGTGTGTGTCTGTGGGGGTGTGCACCATTGAAAAATTACCTATTTATTCAAATCCTAAAGATTAATCTCCATATGCAGTATCATAGATATCATGGAGGAATAACATCTGCAATTTACATGAGCTTCTGTAGTCACAAAATCAACAATTCCATCATGCACAGTGTTCGAGCACATATGGCATAGCATGTCGATGAGTGAGTAATGACATGACCAAAGACAACGCCACGAAGGACATTATCTTCATTTAGTTGGTGGCTTGTGTTTCAGAGTTCTCTTTAGCTGCTGTATCTATTCAAGGGCTGGCCCCTGGCCAAACTGAGCAATGGGTGGAGAAGGGCCTTGGTCAGGGAGGTGACTAAGAACCCGATGGTCTCTCTGACAGAGCTCTAGAGTTCCTCTGTGGAGATGGGAGAACCTTCCAAAAGGACAACCATCTCTGCAGCACTCCACCAATCAGGCCTTTATGGTAGAGTGGCCAGACGGAAGTCACTCCTCAGTAAAAGGCACCTAAAGAGTCTCACACCATGAGAAACAAGATTCTCTGGTCTGGAGTTTGCCAAAAGGCACCTAAAGAGTCTCAAACCATGAGAAACAAGATTCTCTGGTCTGACGAAACCAAGATTGAACTCTTTGGCCTGACTGCCAAGCGTCACGTCTGGAGGAAACCTAGCACCATCCCTATGGGAAGCATGGTGGTGGCAACCTCATGCTGTGGGGATGTTTTTTCAGCTGCAGGGACTGGGAGACTACTCAGGATCGAGGCAAAGATGAACGGAGCAATGTACAGATTCCTTGATGAAAACCTGCTCCAGAGCGCTCGGGACCTCAGACGAAGGTTCAACCTTCCAACATGACAATGACCCTAAGCCCAGAGCCAAGACAATGCAGGAGTGGCTTCAGGACAAGTCTCTAAATGTCCTTGAGTGGCCCAGCCAGAGCCTGGGCTTGAACCCGATCAAACATCTCTAAAGAGACCTGAAAATAGCTGTGCAGCGATGCTCCCCATCCAACCTGGCAGAGCTTGAGAGGATCTGCAGAGAAGAATGGGAGAAACTTCCCAAATACAGGTGTGCCCAGCTTGTAGCGTCATACCCAAGAGGACTCAAGGCTGTAATCCCTGTCAAAGGTGCTTCAACAAAGTACTGAGTAAAGGGTCTGAATACTTATGTAAAAAACTGTTTTTGCTTTGTCATTATGGGGTACACAGAGACGCAGACAAAGCTCTCCTTCACCCTCCATTTGGCAAATCTGACCATAATTATATCCTGCTGATTCCTGCTTACAAGCAAAAATTATAGCAGGAAGCACCAGTGACTCGGTCAATTAAAAAGTGTTCAGATGAAGCAGATGCTAAACTACAGGACTGTTTTGCTAGCACAGACTGGAATACGTTTTGGGATTCTTCTGATGGCATTGAGGAGTACACCACATCAGTCATTGGCTTCATCAATGCATCGATGACGTCGTCCACACAGTGGCCGTACGTACATATCCCAACCAGAAGACATAAGACTCCTGAACATCTAATCAAATGGTTACCCAGACTATTTCCATTGCCCCCTCTTTGGATGCGTCTCTTTTACACCGCTGCTACTCTCTGTTATTATCTATGCATAGTCACTAATAACTCTACCTACGTGTACATATTACCCCAATTACCTCGACTAACCGGTGCCCCCACACATTGACTCTGTACTGGTACCCCCTTTATATAGTCTCGCTATTGTTATTTTACAGCTGTTGTTTATTTAGTTGTTTCTTTTATTTCTTATTAATATTTTTTAAACTGCTTTGTTGGTTAGGGACCTGTAAGTAAGCATTTCACTGTAAAAACCTGTTGTTTTTGACGAATACAATTTGATTTGATTTGATTTATTGTGTATAGATTGATGACGGGAAAAACTATTTAATCATGTTTAGAATAAGGCTGTAACCGAACAAAATGTGGAAAAAGTCAAGGGGTCTTAATACTATCTGAAGCCACTGTATTGCTGACCTGCACATACTGATATTGAATTGTGTGTCGATTTCAACACTGCGTGCACAATTATTAGGCAAGTGAGTATTCTGATCTTATCATTGTTTCTATTCACATTTTCGAACTTCAAACCATATAAACTTGAATGCTTATTGGATTTAATCATTTTCAGGTGATATGTATTTGGGTAATGAGGGAGGGTGTGGTGAAAGTGAATAACACCTTATATCAAGGTGTGCATAATTATTAGGTAACCTCATTACCTCAGGTAAAATGGGCCAAAAAACTAATTTAACTGACACTGAAAAGCCAAAAATGGAAAATGCCTTTCAGACGGATGCAACACTCTTTAAATAGCTAAACTATTGAGGTGTGACCACCGCACATTCAAACGTTTTGTTGCGAATAGTCAAATGGGGCGCAAAAAAAGCATGGGGAAGAAAAGGCGCAAATTAACTGCAAAAGACTTGAAGAATTAAACGTCAAACTACCAGAAACCCATTATCCTCCAGTGCCACCGTATTCCAGAACTGCAACTTACCTGGAGTGTTCAGAAGTACAAGGTGTCAAGTGCTCAGAGACATGGCCAAGGTCAAGAAGACTGAAACAAGACCACCACTGAATAAGATTCACAAGTTGAAGCGTCAAGATTGGGCAAAGAAATACCTGAAGACAGATTTTTCAAAGGTTTTATGGACAGATGAAATGAAAGTGACTCTTGATGGACCAAATGGATGGGCCCGTAACTGGATCAATAATGGACACAGGGCACCACTTTGAGTCAGGTGCCAGCAAGGTGAAGGAGGGGTACTGGTATGGGCTGCTATCATTGAGGATGAGGTAGTTGGACCTTTTCAGGTTGAAGATGGACTGAAACTCAACTCCCAAACCTACTGCCAGTTTCTTGAAGATTCTTTCGTCAAACAGTGGTACAGGAAGAAATCCTCAGCATTCTAGAAGGCCATGATCTTTATGCAGGACAATGCTCCATCACATGCATCCAAGTACTCCACTGCTTGGCTAGCCAGCAAGGGCCTCAAAGATGCCTGAATAATGACCTGGCCCCCTTCCTCACCTGACTTAAATCCTATTGAGAACTTGTGGGCACCTTCTCAAACGTGAGATTTACCAGTGATGGAAGACAATACACCTTTTTGAACAGCATTTGGGAGGCTGTGGTTGCTGCTTCAGCGAAAATTGATCGTGAACAGATCAAGAAACTGACAGACTCCATGGATGGTTGGCTCATGGCAGTTATTGAAAATAAGGGTGGCTATATTGGTCACTGAATACTTTTGAAGGCCAAAAATATTATATAATTGTCATTTTGTGTTACTTATCTGTTACACTTACTCTAAAAATTTTGAATAAACAAGTGAGTTGAGAGAAATTATTTTTGTAATTTAGTTGCCTAATAATACTGCACACTAATAGTTGCCTAATAATTGTGCACACTTATATATTTCCCTGAGAAAGACAAAACTCACTTTTCCTTTGTTAAACATTCAGGTTTGAGGTTCAATAAAATTTTGGATTGACTGAGATCATTGTGTTTGTTCAACAATAAAATGAATCCCGGGGAATACAATTTGCCTAATAATTGTGCACGCAGTGTACTTCTGCTGCTCGATCATCCTATTTTTCCAACTTAATTGAGGAAAATAAGAACAATCCGAAATTTATATTTGATACTGTCGCAAAGCTAACTAAAAAGCAGCATTCGCAAATGGAGGATGGCTTTCACTTCAGCAGTAATACATTTATGAACTTCTTTGAGGAAAAGATCATGATCATTAGAAAGCAAATTATGGACTCCTCTTTAAATCTGGGTATTCCTCCAAAGCTCCATTGTCCTGAGTCTGCACAACTCTGCCAGGACCTAGGATCAAGGGAGATACTAAAGTGTTTTAGTACTATATCTCTTGACACAATGATGAAAATAATCATGGCCTCCAAACCCTCAAGCTGCATACTGGACCCTATTCCAACTAAACTACTGGAAGAGCTGCTTCCTGTGCTTGGCCCTCCTATGTTGAACATAATAAACGGCTCTCTATCCACCGGATGTGTACCAAGCTCACTAAAAGTGGCAGTAATAAAGCCTCTCTTGAAAAAGCCGAATCTTGACCCAGAAATTATAAAAAACTATCGGCCTATATCGAATCTTCCATTCCTCTCAAATATTTTTGAAAAAGCTGTTGCACAGCAACTCACTGCCTTCCTGAAGACAAACAATGTATACGAAACGCTTCAGTCTGGTTTTAGACCCCATCATAGCACTGAGACTGCACTTGTGAAGGTGGTAAATGACCTTTTAATGACGTCAGACCGAGGCTCTACATCTGTCCTCGTGCTCCTAGATATTAGTGCCGCTTTTGATACCATCGATCACCACATTCTTTTGGAGAGATTGGAAACCCAAATTGGTCTACATGGACAAGTTCTGGCCTGGTTTAGATCTTATCTGTCGGAAAGATATCAGTTTGTCTCTGTGAATGGTTTGTCCTCTGACAAATCAATTGTAAATGTCGGTGTTCCTCAAGGTTCCGTTTTAGGACCACTATTGTTTTCACTATACATTTTACCTCTTGGGGATGTCATTCGAAAACATAATGTTCAATTTCACTGCTATGTGGACGACACACAGCTGTACATTTCAATGAAACATGGTGAAGCCCCAAAACTCCCCTCGCTAGAAGCCTGTGTTTCAGACATAAAGAAGTGGATGGCTGCAAACTTTCTACTTTTAAACTCGGACAAAACAGAGATGCTTGTTCTAGGTACCAAGAAACAAAGAGATCTTCTGTTGAATCTGACAATTAATCTGGATGGTTGTACAGTCGTCTCAAATAAAACTGTGAAGGACCTCGGCGTTACTCTGGACCCTGATCTCTCTTTTGAAGAACATATCAAGACTGTTTCAAGGACAGCTTTTTTCCATCTACGTAACATTGCAAAAATCAGAAACTTTCTGTCAAAAAATGACGCAGAAAAATTAATCCATGCTTTTGTTACTTCTAGGCTGGACTACTGCAATGCTCTACTTTCCGGCTACCCGGATAAAGCACTAAACAAACTTCAGTTAGTGCTAAATACGGCTGCTAGAATCCTGACTAGAACCCCAAAATTTGATCATATTACTCCAGTGCTAGCCTCCCTACACTGGCTTCCTGTTAAGGCAAGGGCTGATTTCAAGGTTTTACTGCTAACCTACAAAGCATTACATGGGCTTGCTCCTACCTATCTTTCCGATTTGGTCCTGCCGTACATACCTACACGTACGCTACGGTCACAAGACGCAGGCATCCTAATTGTCCCTAGAATTTCTAAGCAAACGGCTGGAGGTAGGGCTTTCTCCTATAGAGCTCCATTTTTATGGAATGGTCTGCCTACCCATGTGAGAGACGCAGACTCAGTCTCAACCTTTAAGTCTTTACTGAAGACTTATCTCTTCAGTAGGTCCTATGATTAAGTATAGTCTGGCCCAGGAGTGTGAAGGTGAACGGAAAGGCTGGAGCAACGAACCGCCCTTGCTGTCTCTGCCTTGCCGGTTCCCCTCTTTCCACTGGGATTCTCTGCCTCCAACCCTATTACATGGGCTGAGTCACTGGCTTACAGGTGTTCTTCCATGCCGTCCATGGGAGGGGTGCGTCACTTGAGTGGGTTGAGTCACTTACGTGGTCTTCCTGTCTGGGTTGGCGCCCCCCCCTTGGGTTGTGCCATGGTGGAGATCTTTGTGGGCTATACTCGGCCTTGTCTTCGGACGGTAAGTTGGTGGTTGTAGACATCCCTCTAGTGGTGTGGGGGCTGTGCTTTGGCAAAGTGGGTGGGGTTATATCCTGCCTGTTTGGCCCTGTCCGGGGGTATCATCGGATGGGGCCACAGTGTCTTCTGATCCCTCCTGTCTCAGCCTCCAGTATTTATGCTGCAGTAGTTTATGTGTCGGGGGGCTAGGGTCAGTCTGTTACATCTGGAGTATTCTCTTGTCTTATCCGGTGTCCTGTGTGAATTTAAATATGCTCTCTCTAATTCTCTCTTTCTCTCTTTCTTTCTTTCTCTCGGAGGACCTGAGCCCTAGGACCATGCCTCGGGACTACCTGGCATGATGACTCCTTGCTGTCCCCAGTCCACCTGTCCATGCTGCTGCTCCAGTTCCCACTGTTCTGCCTGCGGCTACGGAACCCTGACCTGTTCACCGGACGTGCTTGTTGCACCCTCGACAACTACTATGATTATTATTATTTGACCATGCTGGTCATTTATGAACATTTTAACATCTTGACCATGTTCTGTTATAATATCCACCCGGCACAGCCAGAAGAGGACTGGCCACCCCTCATAGCCTGGTTCCTCTCTAGGTTTCTTCCTAGGTTTTTGGCCTTTCTAGGGAGTTTTTCCTAGGGAGTTTTTCCTAGCCACCGTGCTTCTTTCACATGCATTGCTTGCTGTTTGGGGTTTTAGGCTGGGTTTCTGTACAGCACTTTGAGATTTCAGCTGATATACGAAGGGCTATATAAATACATTTGATTTGATTTGATTTGACTTTCAACTCTAGGATACCGTTGCAGTCAGGGCACCATTCATGGTCATTGTTACACACCCAGTCAGTTAGCCATTTGTTTTGGAGCCCACTACCTAGACATCCACCACTTCTAACTATCTATTCCCCATTGCTTTAATGCACAATGTTCAGCTGTCACTGGCAGCGTGTGTGTGTGTGCGCATGCGTGCAGTCTGTGTATACAGTGTGTTTTATCACGGCCATACGTAGACAAGGCATCCTGCTGTTAGACGTATAGTAACTAATGATCCCTTGCATGCGTCCCAAATGGCACCCTATTCCCTATGTAGTGTTCCAGAGGGCTCTGTTCAAAAGTAGTGCACTATGTAGGGAATAGGATGCCATTTGGGACACATACTTGCGCCTAGAGGCACTTTACTTTACAAAGCAATTCCCCACCACTGTGGCAACCCTTCATTTAGAGATCTCCACCAGAGCAGCAGATCTTTTTATACTATTTTGTTTTGTCAGAGAAAAATGTTTTCACCACAATGTGCCTGCATGTCATGTTTGGGTGCAATGGAGAGTCCTACTGCTCTCTTGGCAGGCTGTTTTAAAATAGGCCAAAGGCAAAACAAGAGATCAACCAAGCAATGAGTTATATTTGGGCCTGCAGGGCCAGTGTTAAATAAATATGCATGTTGTCTTGACTTTATAGTATGCATGTTTGTTTGTTGGATTGTTTGTTTGTGCTTTGCCTCAGGCTACTGTCGTACAACATGACAACACGCCAACATCCTCTCTCTGTACACAGCGACAAGGAGAGGGACAGATCTGGACATACAAACTGTACAGACGGGTTGGTTGTTTAGCAACAAAACCGGCGCATGCGCAAGTATGGTGCAAAACAGACACAGTTGGCCTAGATTGTTGACAACAACTAAACTATTATTTGTCTCCAAACGTTTATTGAAAACATAAATACATTTGCACAATGAGCCCTTATTAACTCTCAAATACATTGTTACAGTTGTTGGTTAGCTAGCTAGCAAATCTGAGCCATAGTAGTATAAACATGACATGAGAAAAAGCACCTAAAATCAAGAAATGGTATCAAAAACAAGATACAACGAGCTGAAGCAAGCCACCTACAATTCCCCACATGGCAACTTCTTGTCATTGCTTCTATCTATCTGGCATTCTGCCTCATCAATGTGTGCGCATCATTATTTGTGAAGTAGTATACCTTTATTTCCTGATATATGTTTCTGTGCATCTGTCCAGGATTGTAAAAGTTTGCGAAATGTTTTCTGAACGATTTACATTGCATGAGTGCATAGTTACAGTACACTACGTACAGTAGCATGCCACTGTTAGCCTGCATCCCTAACAGCACCATGTTGCCTATATACAGTTCATTCGGAAAGTGTTCAGACATTTTGTTATGTTACAGCCTTATTCTAAAACCCCATAATGACAATGCAAAAACTTCATTTTTGCTAATTTATTACAAATAAAAAACTTAAATATCACATTTACATAAGTATTCAGAACCTTTACTCAGTACTTTGTTGAAGCACCTTTGGCAGCGATTACAGCCTCGAGTCGTCTTGGGTATGACACCACAAGCTTGGCACACCTGTATTTGGGGAGTTTCTCCCATTCTTCTCTGCAGATCATCTCAAGCTCTGTCAGGTTGGATGGGGAGCATCGCTGCACAGCTATTTCGGGTCTCTCCAGAGATGTTTGATTGGGTTCAAGTCCGGATTGTGTCTAGGTCACTCAAGGACATTCCTTCGCCCCCAGTCTGAAGTCCTGAGCGCTCTGGAGCAGGTTTTCATCAAGGATCTCTCTGTACTTTGCTCCGTTCATCTGTCCCTCGATCCTGACTATTCTCCCAGTCCCTGCCACTGAAAAACATCCCCACATCATGATGCTGCCACCTCCATTCCTCACTGTAGGGATGGTGCCAGGTTTCTTCCAGTCGTAAGGCTTGGCATTCATGCCAAAGAGTTCAATCTTGGTTTCGTCAGACCAGAGAATCTTGTTTCTCATGATCTTAGAGTCCTTTAGGTGCATTTTGGCAAACTCCAAGCGGGCTGGCATCTGCCTTTTACTGAGGAGTGGCTTCCGTCTGGCCACTCTATCAAAAAGGCCTGATTGGTGGAGTGTTGCCAAGATGGTTGTCCTTCTGGAAGCTTCTCCCATCTCCACAGAGGAACTTTAGAGTTCTGTCAGAGTGACCATTGGGTTCTTGGTCCCCTCTCTGACCAAGGCCCTTCTCCCCCAATTGCTCAATTTGGCCGGGCGGCCAGCTCTAGGAAGAGTCTTAGTGGTTCCAAACTTCTTCCATTTAAGAATGATGGAGGCCACTGTGTTCTTGGGGACCTTCAATGCTGCACACATTCTTTTGGTACCCTTTCCTCAGATATGTGCCTCGACAAATCCTGTCTAAGAGCTCTACGGACAATTCCTTCAACCTCATGGCTTGGTCTTTGCTCTGACATGCACTGTCAACTGTGAAACCTTATATAGACAGGTGTGTGCCTTTTCAAATCATGTACAATCAACTGAATTTACCACAGGTGGACTCTAATCAAGTTGTAGAAACATCTCAAGGATGATCACTGGAAACAGGATTCACCTGAGCTCTATTTCGATTCTCATAGCAAAGGGTTTGAATAATAATGTAAATAAGGTATTTCATTTAATCAGTTTTAGAATAAGGCTGTAATGTAACAAAATGTGGGAAAAGGGAAGGGGTCTGAATACTTTCGGGAATGCACTATAATGCACTACTTTCTACCCAGGTCCATAGGTATGTATGGAATAAGGTGCCATTTTGGGAAGCACCCTTAGATCATTCTACAACATTGACATTCTCTCCTGGAACAAGATATAACATAAAACTCATACATCCTAACAGCTTGGGCTACACACTAATACATCAAGACTCTCACGATCACGTACATGTCAATTGTTTTGCTCTAGGATGCCCACAGGCCTAAGAAGACTCGTCTGAAGGTCCCACGGTACCAGTCGGAAAAAATTAAGGTATATGTATGTATATATGGACACTGTACATGTATATATGGACACCTACACACATTACACACATTATGTTGATGTTATTTATAAAACATTCACATTATGGACAAATACATTTTGTCACTACTCTTCAAATGATTAGTCAATTTGAGTTGTGTCTGTGACCTAGCAGATGTCTGTAACAGTAAGGATGCACTTGGGTATACACTGGGATTGATGAGGTGGGCCTCAGAGAAAGTATAAATGTCTCTGACAGTACAAATGCTGTGATTATAAATATATGTGGAGAAAGGTTGGATGGATCTGTGTGTGTCTCCCAAATGGCACCCTTTTGACATTGGGCCCTGGTCCAAAGGAGGCTATTTGGGATGCATCCTGTCTGTCCGTGGTGTGGTGGACTCTGTCCAGTGATTGGAAAGATTCAGTATAATTTATTTACAGAGAGAGTTAGAGGTCTAGTCCTTTCTGTTATTTCATTTAACCTTAATTTATTTACTGTATACATGTCTCATTGAGATATAATTTATGTTACAAGAGTTGTTATTCCTATTATTCTGTTGGCATCCATTCCACACAGTCCTTAAAGAAGATTTCTCTGAGGGGGAGGAAAGGTGGAGCATAGGGCAGGGGAAGGGGAGCAGAGGGAGAGATGAGGCAGGGGGGAACAGAGGGGAACCAGAGAGTGGAGGAGAGGGGGAGAGGGGGAGTGTTATGAGAAATGAGGGGGAGTAACCAGAACAGGTTCTGCTTCAGCCATCCCTTAGGAGAAGAGCCAAAGCACCGGCTCTAAAGCTCTGCTTTGTCCGACACGCTGGCTTTTCCTGTGAGGTCTAGCTTTCCTCAGCCACACGGAACAATACACAACAGTGTGACATAATGTATACCCACACATATGCATGAAATGCATATAGCCATGCTTTCATTTCAAACAAAGCAGTGTCAAAATTAAATACGTAAGGATAGTCACATGCAGTTCTAGTAATATGTCACTGCAAGTGAAATACAACTAATATGTAAGATATGGTTTATATATAACAACTGTGGTTAAATGTAACTATTTTCGACATATTCCATGTTGTCCCATTCCTGGATAGGCTGGATCAAAAAAACAAAACACAGGGATTTAAAATGACAGTCAGATTTTGGCTTTAGTAGAGGGCGCCATGCCAACGTGTTTTTGTCACCCGGGAATATAGTCCACAAAGGACGAACAGCAAGATTAATTTGACACATGGTTCTACAGACTGCTATTGATACATATCATTTATTATATCCCCTTTAACGGTCCCCATATTGTCCACTGCTGACAAATGGGAGGGAAATGAACGCTTAGCTTCGAAACGAGATGGATGGCAAACATTCACACGTTACTGGTTGCTGCTATTATTCTATGCATCATAATCTCTACCCAGACACGTTTGGTTTCTCTCTCTGTTTTATTAAGAATATTTGTTAACTGTTACATATATTGTAGAATAGCTAGAGAATGGAATTAGTGCAATTTATAAGCTGAGGTCCGGCTGGTCTTTTTGTATGCAAACTGAGACAGACAACTTGACTGTGCGAGCGTGTTGTGTTGTCTGCTGCGGCAGCATTGTTGTGCCCTGCCCTGCCTGGGTAAGGAGATAGGTACCACATCCATCTTGCCTTAGTACCAACCTGGCATCATCCACTCATCCTCATTCCCTTATAAAGTGCCCTGTCATGTCTTTATGAAGGACAAACCTTAGCTTGACTGTACTTTTCTCTGAGTTGGAGTCCCAAATGGAACCCTATTCCCTTTATAGTGCACCACTTTTGACCATGGCACATAGGAGTCTGGTTAAAAGTCTTGCACTATTTAGGGAAAAGGGTGCCATTTGGGATGGACATGGGCCGACAACAGCAGCCGTCACCTTCACAATGCAAGATTGACAGGACTTGTCAATGACGGGGAGGTTTGGGATCTAATGATGACTGATCAGCCTTTTAGAGAGAAGAGCTGCTGCTGCAGTGTGAAAGGAACATTCTGAAAGAGCTGACATTTTATACCTGTGAAATTGAAACACTTTAGCAATCATTTGGGGATGAGTCATAGAAGCTAAATGACAAGCAGAATTCCACCATTGCGTGTCATGTGTAGCCAACTTGATACAAAAATACCTTGAGAACATTCCAGTAGTACCATTCTAATTGACAGATTGACCGTACAGATTTGTTAACTAATCGTTACATATTCCCCATCAAGATTACTCTCATTCAATAACCTGCCGGCGGCAGTGGGGTTATGATGACAGATATGGAAATTTGGACATCATAATCCCGATCAGGTTGTGTTCTGTCGGCTCCTACGTTTATCATGTGCATGAGGCTCTGCGACCTCCCGGTAATTGCCTTCTGCCAATCTATTAATTCTCGTAAGACATACCGACAAATCCCCAGGTCCCTGTTGTTTTCATCAATGACCTTGGCAGAGTTTAGAAGCCTCTCTCTCTATTTTTATTTCACTCTCTGTTCAGTTCTGTTATGCCCCGCTCTGCCTGCTCTACTGCAGAAGGATGGGGGAAGAAGAGGAATTAAGATTCTGGTTGCATTTTTGTGGCATTTCTTTTGCATTTTTGAGAGACCCATGAATAAAAGACTCTGCATCAAACAATGCAGTGGAACTGCAATATGTATAACAAAAGAAGGGAGGCTATTTCAGGTTGGGAACACTGACCTTAGAGGCTGTCAGTCCTTCAACATATGAGATGAAAGGAAGAGAAGGAGGAACATGGGAACAAAGAGTACTTAAAAGTAGACTAATTACAGTAAATTACTGATAACACTCAAATTCTCCCGTTTAGTCGTTACGGATGATGGCTTATTAAGCCAGCGGAATGGACCATAATTATTATATTGTAAGAGATTTCACACCGAGACAATTTTTACCACTTTAATAAGAATTGTACTGTACAGTAGGTCAGTAATGTTGGAAATAAGGAAACGTGTTAATATGGAGTACTAAAAATGCAATGACGTGCAAATGACCAAACATTCCCTAACATATAATTACACTAACAATATCTTATCCACCCACAAGACAAGAAAGGAGGCTTAGGTAAAAACGCAGAAAAAATAACAATTCCCTAACTGTGGTGTTTCATTGAACCAACTTGATAATCCAACTGTGGGCTTATGACAGTAAGAGAAGGGAGAGGTGAGAGAGCGAGAGAGAGAGAGAGAGAGAGAGAGAGAGAGAGAGAGAGAGAGAGAGAGAGAGAGAGAGAGAGATATTGAAGAGGGGGAGAGAGGGAGATGAAGAGAGAGTGGGAGAGATGAAGAAATGAAGAGAGAGAGAACTATTGAAGAGGGGGAGAGAGAGAGATTGAAGAGGGAGAGAATTTCATGTTTCTCTATTACGCTCAGAGGAGGACAGTCATTTAGTCATCTGTGACTCAATTACAACAGGAAAACAATGGAACAGGGAATCTGTCTGTCTGACTAGAATCAGCATAGCGATCATATTTGCTGCTTTGTTAAATTGAATTAGAGACAGGGATGAGAGCAGGTAAAAGACCGGGTAAGAGGCTCCTTGTATTGTTGAGACTAATTGCGTCTTTGATTGTCACAAAGCCAGGGGTTGCTTCCCAAATGGCACCCTATTGCTTATATAGTGCACTTATGGGCCCTGGTAAAAAGTAGTGCACTGTATAGGAAATAGTGTGTCATTTCGGATGCAGGCAGAGTTCAATAGGAGAGCTGCTATAATCAGAGAGCTGTGTTCTCTGAGCTGCTCTTCAGCCCATAACCTTTCTGCACCACTGACTCATTTTACTCACTTCTCTGTATAACACAGGTCTTTGTCCAAAATGACACTCTATTTCCTATATAGCACACTACTTTTGACCAGGGCCAATAGGGCTTTTGTCAAAAGTAGTGCATTACATAGGGAATAGGGTGCCATTTGGAATGCAACGGGCTGAGGCTAGCTGCATAGCAGAACCGACACTACGGATGGTAATGGAATACAGTCATTGTAGACAAAGGAATCTACATATTTGGCATATGATATGACTTTCATTTGTTATATGTCATATACTGTACCACATGACATTATCAGTTCAACATATGAACAGCAACACTATTGGACTTAGATCTGCTTATCCAACTTAAACCATCTCAACATAACTTCACACCACACCATTGCTACCAAAACAGGGCCATAATTTCTCAGCAACATACAGTAGCAGTACAAGCCCAGGGCAAATTAATACATAAAACAAATATGAAAATAAAGAAGAAACAAACAACAGCCAGACATGAATAGTACCCTGCCCATGGGATAAATTACATGGAATTGTTCACTATGGTGATAGCCCTCGGGATGAAACATCGTCTGGTATCTCCTACCTAATGGGAGTAGTTCAAAGCAAAGGTGAAGTGGGTGGTCTGGGCTGGAGATTATATGCTGGGGATCATTCAGAAGAGAGAGTTGAGTTGCGGGGAATCCAATCAGTTTAGATGCCATTTGTGTGATCTTTAAGAGTTTGTTGTGTTGTGAGCGTATTGTGGTAACAGATGAGATGTAGATGAGAGGGGATGATGCTCCGGTACAGTAGCAGAACGAGTTTTGGTTTATCGGACAGGTTGCGCATACGTCTGATGACACACAGACGCTGCTGTGATTTCTTAGTTATTTGAGTGGTATGTTGTTCAAAGGTGAGCTTGAGGTTATTCCGAGATATTTGATTGAAGGAACCATTTCGACGGCCTCTCCGTTAATGAGGATAGGGATGTCACAGGTGTTTTTTTTTGCGGGGGGTGTCAATTGTTATTTATTTTGTTTTGGAGACGTTCAAATCCAGGTAGTTATTGCGACAGTATTCACTGAATTGAGTACCAGATGCTTGATATTGCTGGATGGGGGGGGGGGGGGGGGGGTTGTTCAGGCAGGACAGGATGGCTGTGTCATTAGAGTACTTGAAAAGGAGTGTATTGTGGTCCATGCTTTGGCAGTCATTGGTATACAGGGTGTAAAGGAACGGACTAAGGACGCGACCCTGTGGTGCGCCTGTGTTGGATATGCACACAGAGGACAGGGTGTTATCTATCCTCACGGCCTGAGTTCTGCCACTTAAAAAGTTGTGGATCCAGCGGATGATGGAGGGAGATACGTCCAGGTTATTGAGCTTCTGGATCATAGTGTGCCATTGGATGGTGTTGAAGACAGAGCTGAAATCCACAAACAGGATGCATGCTTAATTCCCAGTTCCATCCACCGCGTCATCCGTTCCTCTCCACGCTTTGTAAGCAAACTGGTAGGGCTTAAGGTAGGACTGAACGGTGGGCAGTAGGATGTAGGATGTTAAGGACCAGTCTTTCCAAGCATGTGACGTGAGAGCAGCATGTTGTTAATGGTTGAACTCAGTCAGGGGAGACTTTTTGGTAATGGGGGCAATGGTAGATGTTTTCCATAGGGTGAGGATTGTGCCAGTGGATAGTGATTGATCAAACAACCTGTGGAGGATGGGGCTGAGCTCAGCAGAGCAGGTTTTAAGGACTCAACCCACTGGTAGATGTTTTCCATAGGGTGAAGATTGTGCCAGTGGATAGTGATTGATCAAATAGCCTGTGGAAGATGGGGCTGAGCTCAGTAAAGCAGGCTTTTAGGACTTGACCCGGTATCCCGTCTGGCCCTGGCCCAGCTGCCTTGGACAGCTTTCCGCAGCTGTAGCATCACCTCCTCCTCAATAAAGAGTGGGCAGGGGAGTCAGTGAAGTGGAGGGCATCCAGCAGGTGCTCGCAGTCCTCACTAAAATCTTGGGTAGTAAAATGTGAGAAGTGGGTCGAGATCATTGGAAAAGGCAAATGGGTCATCATGGGCCAGTGGAGATAGTTTGTCAGAGTAGTTTGCCAACTTCCTGACTTTTTGAAAGGCCTGCTTAGCGTTCTTGTTGCTAGATTGCTCCTCCACCTTGTCCTTGTACCTTAGTTTGGCTCATTGACTAGCATGTTTGAGGGAGCTGATCTGTCGACGACTGCATATCCCAATGAGAGAACACAATCTTCTTCATGCATAATGTGTTTTTGATCTTGCCATTAATCCATGGTTTGTCGTTCGGAAATATCCGGGTGGTTCTCATGGGGATCACAGTGTATACAGAACTTGATATAGTCTGTTATTATGGTAACCATTTCATCAATATTGTTGCTGGAACCAGACATGAGTGTGTCCCAGTCCGTACAGGCGAGGGACCCCTGGAGATGGGCAGTGGTGTCATCAGTCCATCGTTGGATGGTTACTGTAGTGGGCTTCAATCTTTTCAATAGCTGGGGGTATTTAGGGAAGAGATACACGTTATGATCTGCTGAGCCCAGAGGAGCCCAAGATTTTGCCATGAAGGCAGATTCGATATTACCATAGAATAAATCCAAGGTTCTGTCGAGTCTAGTGGGGATATCAATGTATGATGGTAAGAGGGGAGAGTGCCATTCAGCCTACAGCTGTTAAAGTCACCCATGATAAGACCAGCGCATAAGGGTAGCAGTTCATCATGGAGTGGGTTATATTGCAGCCGTATTGTCACTGCCTCTAAGCAGGACATATACACGTGATCACAATAGCTGGAAACTCGCATGGAGATAGAATGGGTGCACAGAGATAGTGAGCAGCTCAATGTTGGGACTACATATGCGCTTAGGCACTTTAATGTAAGTACACCAGCGGGTATGGATGTACATACACCGCCTACTCTGTCTTTTCCCGACTTAGTTCTATCTGCCCGAAACACATTGAAGCCGTCAAGGTTTATATCCTGGTCAGAGACCTGCTAATCCAGCCAGGTTTCACAGAGAGCGATAGCACAGGCTTCCCTGAATATAGAGTCAAAGCTGCATTTTGCGTGTAGCAATAAGCAGAGGAGTCTTGATGACATAGACTGTTCTTTCTGCTACAACACGGCAAGCGGTACCGGAGTGCCAAGTCTAGGACCAAAAGGCTCCCAAATGGTCACCGGACTAATTACATTGACCCCCCCCCCCCCCCCCCCATGCATAGTCACTTCACCCCTACCTACATGTAGAAATTACCTCGGCTAACCTGTACCCCTGCACATTGACTCAGTACCGTTACCCCCTGTATATAGCCTCGTTATTGTTATTTTATTGTGTTACTTTTGATCATTTTTTACTTTTGTTTATTTGGTAAATATTTTCTTAACTCTTTCTTGAATTGCCCTGTTAGTTCAGGGCTTTTAAGTAAGCATCTCACGGGAATGTCTACACCTGTTGTATTCGGTGCATGTGACAAATAAAGTTTGATTTGATTTATTGATGGGGATTTTCAACACAAAAGTAATCAAATAGAGCGTGCCGCCTGCTGCTCCTGAGGCAGATAATTGAGCTAAACTTAGATTGTCACTTTGAAGGGAACAATGGAGCCACTTTAAGTCCTTATCTAACAGCGGCAGACAGGACTGGAGATGCCTAAACTCAGTGACTTTGCTGAGCTTAGGTAAACTGAACCTCTTGGCATTGTCTCTAGATCAGTGTCAGTCCTGATGACATTGAGACTTGGCAATGATAGAGGATTCAAATGATACATTTTCTACTTATTTGTAACCTCACCAGAAAGTATTAGTTAGCTGTTTTCTTTCTTCACTGCTTATTTTAATTTGATTGTTTTGGACATGCAGTTATTGTTGAAAATTATATGTTTTATTTCCATCTATTTCTGTTTTTCAGTTGTATACCTGATAGTTTGAGATAAGGTGCCCACTGGGCACAGACTGGTTGAATCAACGTTGTTTCCACGTAATTTCAATGAAAATGCGTTGAAGCAACATGGAATAGTGTTGAATACCTGGTTAAATTCTACAAAAGAAGACAGTGAAAGATTAATTAGCGCTTCCTTCATCTTTTCCCGGTTTTCAAGAAAGGAACCGTTCTTTTGAAATGCCGGACATGTTTTGATATCCCCGCTCTTAGATGTTTGATTCCGAGAATTCCATAGACTTCAGAGTTCCGCTGGAATAAGAAAGGTTCTGAAGATTCTCACTATGTTACTGTTCACTATCTGTATTCCCAGTGGGAAGACCATAAAGTATCAATTCTTCATGCACTGTCGATATTATACATATACAGGTAACTGGCCAAAATAAAGGAAACATCAAAATAACGTGTCTTAATAGGGCGTTGGGCCACCACAAGCTGCCAGAACAGATTCAATGCGCCTTGGCATAGATTCTACAATTGTCTGGAACTCTATTGGAGGAAAGCGTCAACATTCTTCCATGAGAAATTCCATCATTTGGTGTTTTGTTAATCTTAGCAGAAAACTCTGTCTCAGGCTCCTGGGTTGGGTTGAGATTTGGTGACTGAGACACACACACACACATGCACGCACGCACGCACACACACACACACACACACACACACACACACACACACACACACACACACACACACATACACACACACACACACACACACACACACACACACACACGGAAACCCCTACGAGCCATTGAGAACTCTCTTTCAAAGTCACTGAGATCTCTTCTTCTAGCCATGGTAGTCAAAATAATGGACAACAGAGTATTTTTTATACATGACCCTAAGCATGATGGGATGTTAATTGCTTAATTAACTCAGGAACCACACCTGTGTGGAAGCACCTGCTTTCAATATACACTGAGTGTCCAAAACATTGTTAAATGTAACTTAATGTTATCTAAAATGTAATCTACGTAATCCCCCAAAAGTAATTATGTATCATGAGAGGGCCATAAACAATAACTAGTAATGTTGCATATTCCAAGAAAGGTTAAAATCACCTTTCTGGTAAAACATGTTATACATTACTGAGGTGTCGTCACTTTTGAGGACACAAGCTCAAGTACACATTACAAATATGATACAAATAGGAAATAATGAAATATTATATACAGTGTGATGTACTTCCTACTCAACAAAACCGAATAAGGCTTGAAATTACTTATATGCTTTCTAAATATAGTATAATCAAATTATAAAATGACTAACAATAAGATTTCACCTTCCTTATGATTGTAAAATACATATTTGTATGTTTATTGTTAGAGAAAATGTGCATATCTTGATCAAAACATCTGCCCCCATCGCTATGAACATCTCACCGAGCTTTAGCTATTCGCCTTTCATCTCATATTAATATTCTCCATCAATGATAAACAGAAAGTGTTTTTTATTAAAACCTATTCGTTATTTTAGATTACTGGCTATAAATATATCTCTGAATGTGTTCACTCCTGCAGCACTATGATGTAAGGATTCCAGGCATATGCGTTGTTAGTGGCTGTGAGGTAAGGTTCAGCCAGGAGTTGATGTACAGTTGGAAGAGCGAATTAAATGGTAGGAGGGATAACCCAGCTTCAAGTGGTGTCAGATTTCACATCCTGCAAAAGGCAAATACATACTCCTGTGTCTGTGAGAATCAGGACTACCACTCAATACAAGCCATTTCGATCTATGGTGTCCACAGATCAATTTATAAGTGAAAATGATGGTCAGAACCGGTACCACAACCACGCTGGTCCCCAAAACAGTGGACTTTACATCTTTATTAAGAACACCTTCCCCCACACACTCTACAAGGTGGCGAAAGTGTTCCACAGGGATTTTGGCCCATGTTGACTCCACTGCCCCCCATAGTTGTGCCAAGTTGGCTGGATGTCCTTTTGGTGGTAGAGCATTCTTGATACACATGGGAAACTGTTGAGCGTGAAAATGCTAGCAGCATTGCAGTTCTTGACACAAACCGGTGTGCCTGGCACCTACTGCCCACTCACTCTCTGAATGGTACACAATCCATGTCTTTATTGTCTCAAGGCTTAAAAATCTTTCTTTAACCTGTCACAAGATGGCACCGACAGACATGGCAGCTCTACTTCTAGCTCCTAAGCAATAACATTTTATTTGATTTAAAGGAAAAATCCACCCAAAACCGTTCATTCCTTTAATTTACAGTGTTAAATAACACTATTATGTGATAACAATATTTTTTTGTGAACAAATGTTTAGTCTAGGCGTTATAATAAGGTTGGTAGCAAAATCTGTTGTAGCTCAAGTCGATGACAAAATCCACAATGCAATGCTCTCTCTATGGCCTGGCTGGCTAGCTAGTTAGGTAGCAAACGTAGCTACACACAATAATACCAAAGACAATATCAGCATGCAAGGTAGCTAGTTGGCTGTAAAATTGTCTAAACAAACTGCACTATCAATTTTGGAGTCTACAATCTCACCATGTTCAATGTACCTCACATAACAACGCGAATGGTCCAAAGTCTGCTGGGTGGGGCGTTATACGTTTCCTCATTCATTGGATTCCTATCTCTTTATTATAATATCTGTGGCAACTACGCCCTGCATTACACCCTGGACTAAAGAGGCAGGCAAATAGGGAAAATGTTCTCGACCCTCCGTTAAATTCAACTTTTATCGTGGTTGGAATATCGCAAAAATATGATCAATGGCTCTTTCGAGAGAAGACATCCCCCCGAGTTATGACATTGGCCAGTATTGAAACCTGACATCTATGATAGACGATAACTCAGATACACATGAAAACATGAAATGACCCAGGGAATCGATAGAAAATCACTCAGAGATGAACAAAGACAATATAACATGCAAAATGGGTGAACCTTTCCTTTAACAAGTGACATCAATAAGGAATCATAGCTTTCACCTGGAATCACCTGGTCAGTCTATGTCATGGAAAGAGCAGGTGTCCTTAATGTTTTGTACACTCAGTGTACTTTGTATATTTCCTTTACACAATTGTTTCATTTACTTTGGTAGTTACCTGTGGGTATTTTTTTATTGGTATTTTGAATTATTTGTATTTGTGTTTGTATTTATTATGGATCCCCATTAGCTGCTGCCAAGAGAGCAGCTACTCTTCCAGGGGTCTGGCAAAATTAAGGCAGTTATACAACTTTAAAAAGATTACAATACATTCATTACAGAATTCACAATGCACTAAGTGTGTGCCCTCAGGCCCATACTCCACTACCACATATCTACAATGCAAAATACATGTGTACGTGTGTGTATAGTGCGTATGTTATCATGTGTGTGTATGCATGTGTCTGTGCCTATGTTTGTGTTACTTCACAGTCCCCGCTGTTCCATAAGGTGTATTTTTACCTGCTTTTTAAATCTGATTCGACTGCTTGCATTAGTTACCTGATATGGAATAGAGTTCCATGTAGTCATGGCTCTATGTAGTAATGTGAGCCTTCCATAGTCTGTTCTGGACTTGGGGACTGTGAAGAGACCTCTGATGGTATGTCTTGTGGGGTATGCATGGGTGTTTGAGCTGTGTGCTAGTAGTTTAAACAGACCTCTGATGGCATGTCTTGTGGGGTATGGATGGGTGTTTGAGCTGTGTGCTAGTATTTTAAACAAACAGCTTGGTACATTCAGCTTGTCAATACCTCTTACAAAAACAAGTAATGAAGAACTCAATCTCTCTTCCACTTTGAGCCATGAGAGATTTACATGCATGTCATTTATGTTAGATCTCCGTGTACTTTTAAGGGCCAGCCGTGCTGCCCTGTTCTGAGCCAACTGCAATTTTTCCAAGTCCCTCTTTGTGGCACCTGACCACACGACTGAACAGTAGTCCAACAAAACCAGGGCCTGTAGGACCTGCCTTGTTGATAGTGCTGTTAAGTTGGCAGAGCAGCGCTTTATTATGGACAGACTTCTCCCCATCTTAACGACTGTTGCATCAACATGTTTGGACCATGACAGTTTACACATCAGGGTTACTCCAAGCAGTTTAGTCACCTCAACTTGATAAGTCATTGTTTCAATGCAGCCTTGAAATGCGTGGACAGAGTCCAGGAGCCAAAATGATTTGGATGGACTCCGTCATTCCTGTAGTATTTTGAATTATTGCATGCCAATAATTATACATTTTAAATGATCAGTACTGTATTCATCAATATGTTGACCTCTACTTAACAGAAACCCATTCTCACTCTTCTACATTTTAGCAGACGCTCTTATCCAGAGCGACTTACAGTAGTGAATGCATACATTTCATTTCATGCATTTTTTGTTGTTGTACTGGCCCCCCATGGGAATCGAACCCACAACCCTGGCGTTGCACACACCATGCTCTACCAACTGAGCCACATGGTCTTCACTCCTCATCTTATGGTCGTGACTTTGCCTAGTAGGAAACCTGCATAGACAGGTGTCAATATTCCAGGCAGACCCTGGTAGATTTATTAAAGAGAGTGAAGACTAGTTGTTTGGACAGCACTGTGCTGAAAGAAGAGCACGGTTCTCTCTCTGTGGAACGAGTCAATGTCATCCAGTGTCTCTGATATCCGTACTCTGCATTCAGGCCACGTTATGGTACGCCTGATCGCTAGGGAAATAAATACATTAATAAAGTCAGTGGGAGACCGGGGATAGGTGTGTAGTGTGTAGAGAGAGCTTCTACCAGTAAAACTAGGGAGCATACAATCTACCAGCACAACAGAGCATACATGAGAGTCAGCACTGCACCATAGGCCTATAGCATGTCTAGCACTGTAGCTGATTACTAGTGGCACCTACCCGTGTATTAACCCTAAGCCATCTACAATGGCATTAACAGTGATTTCCCTCTCTTTTAAACAATGGCTTGGTTTTAAATCTCATGCATGTAATTACAGCATAGAGCTAGGGCCAGACGTAGGGGTTTGAACTGGTAAAGTGAGGCCATTCCCCTGGCTACTTCAGTGATCACTGAACTGGCAATAATCACATCAGATGAGTCTCTACACAGTGAGGGTGGCAACAGAGAGAAGATACGTCTTATTCTGGATCTGGGAGGAAGGAAGCAGAGCACTGCTTGTTCCAAGTGGAGCATACAGTAGTGTGTCACTTGAGGCATAATGCAGTGGCAAGGCAAACAGCCCCTCAGGCGTCTCTTCTGTCTCTTCTACACGGGTACTTCTTTAAGTGTCACAGAGGCATTCCCATGATAAAGTGGAGAGCTTTCCACCCGAGTGAGCATTGCAGATCAAATGACTTAAAGGGGAACTGCACCCGCTGATTTGGCCTCATTTTTTGGCTTGCTCCTCAAGAAATGCTGGCGTCCATAACAGAAGCCAAACATGAGTTGGCTTGGGGGTATGGTTTGATGTGGGTATTTATTGTGCATGTCCTTACCACCACCAAGACACACCCATCTGTCAGAACCTTGCCCGCAGCTGTTTCCCCCCACTCAATGACAACAAATAAACCTACAGATTAAGTTCAATAACCACTGCCAGATGTATGGTGAGATACCAGAGGAAGCTTATATTTATTTATTTATTCTTTATTTATCCAGAAAAACTCCATTGAGACCAGGGTCTCATTCACAAGGATGCCCTGATCATAGCAACACAACAATCAAACACAATCAAATGACAGCAAATGACCTATGAATAGGTCAGTAGCCTACAGAGTAATATGAGAAGAATGCAATTTCTGAATTTAAGTAGATATTCAAAACGAAGTGTTTTGATAACTTTCAAGTGTAGTAACAAGTCTATGCAGCCCTATATATCATATTATAGAAGCAGCGTTCTGCTAATAGAACAATGTGCACCTTTCACCTTTGATTGTCATTCCCAGCCGATACAGATATTGTGCCTATCGGCATTTTGTCTGGTGGTAATGGGGCTACCTTGGCAAACATGTCAGAGTGGTCATACAGTACCTTCCTGTGTTCCCTGATCCTGATGCAGAATACACAGGGTTGGTTTCTCCCTACCTATATTGACTGATACCATTCAATTGAATAATAAAAACAACAATACAAGTAAAAGTTGTGTCTAGTAAAATGTTTGTGCAGAGTGCCAGGTCTCTCTCCATTTAGAAGCATCAGTATCAAGCCTGTCTGTCAGTCTGGACTTCATCACATCATCTTGCAAGTCTCCATGTCCTGGCTCCATACATGTTTCTGTGAACACATACACACATAGTCACTGTTATATTACCAATGGCAGTTAAGATATGTAATATCTGACACACAAACATGTTGAAGTTTGAACAGGTCAGATAAAACCTACCCAATTATGGGCTCCCCGTCAAACGACTGAGGCTGCCATCTGGAAAAGCATCTCCAGTCCATCTGTAGAAATAGGAAGAGTTGAGGTAAAGTTAATACGTGACATATGGAATGAAAAGGGTGTTGCTATTACTGAACATCTGTGCTGCACTGTTTTATACTGTACTGTTTTATTAGCAATCATTGTGGATGTGTTGAGTGGATGTGTTGAGTGCCAGTTCTCTCTGCATCTCATGAATGAATGGACAAGTGATATCAGACACACAAACATATACTATATTGACGTTTGAACAGGTCAGACTAAACCTACCTAATTCTGTTCTTCCCACCGATGACCGTTGGTGAGCAGGCAGGATGTGAGGCTGGAGGTAAGGTCTATGCCAGAGCCCCAGCGTAGATCAGATCCTGACCCCTCAAAAAAGATACTGGTCAGTCACACACACACACACACACACACACACACACACACACACACACACACACACACACACACACACAGTTTTGTATTGCTATCATTGTGGGGACCAAATAATTGATTCCCATCCAAAATCCCATTTCCCTAACCCTAAATCTAACCCTTAACCTAACCCTAACCCTAACCCTAACCCTAAACCTAACCTCTAACCCTAACACTATACCTAACCCCTAACCCTAACAGTAACCCCTAACCCTAACCTTAATTCTAACTCTAATTGTAACCCTAACCCTAAACCTAACCCCTAAGCCTAAAATATAATTTTTTCTCATGGGGACCGGCAAAATGTCCCCACTTGTCAGAATTTTCCTTGTTTAACTATCGTTGTGAGGATTTCTGGTACCCACAAGGATAGTTAAACAAAAACACACAAACACACAGACACAGACACACAGAGAGAGAGCACTGATTACATTCCCAATGGATGTTATGATTAGCCTGGTGGAACCAACCTGATTGCTGTGTTCACCTGTCTATTTCACTTCAGATATCATAAAATGTGAAGTGAAATAGAATGGTGAACACAGCTGTTAGGCTGGTTATGCGGAGTTTAGGCTATGCCCTGGACATTTTTATGCATCTAAAAAGTAGAAAATACACAACCAATAATGTCAATTTACATAAATTATGTTTCACAAATAGGTTATCAAATGTGTCAAAGTAATGACACATATAATACAGAAGTGTGTTACCTTCTGTATTTGTTCAAGTTATGAACCTGTGAAAGCTCTTGCCGCTGACAGGTGAATGTTGCTGGCCGGACACCTGCCAACATATGTCTGACTTTCATTCTGTGGTGGATGAATCAGAATTAGTTGGGTAACATAGATAATTAAGATGTTTTATTAGTATAATATGCTTATGTGATATACTTGTCATTAGAAAGTGTCCTTTGGACTCTGGTGTCTTTCAGTTGCACGTTTCCCTTAGCTGGGGCTCAGTCACTTGGGGCCCAGAGAGGGGAGAGGTCAGACTTGTTTTTTACATGTCTCTGTTGCTATGCAGAATATCAGCAAGAGAGGAGGACAGAATGAAACATTGTCTTCATATGTGAATGTGTCTTTACCTATTCTTAAACCATGTGGAGGGATGGCGTGATTAATGGGGAACCAATTATTTGTCTCCACAATGTCTGTGCGCAGGTCACTCCCCTCAGTGAGCTTGTCCAGGAGTGGGAACAAGAGGTGTCTTACTGAGGATGGGCCTCTATGAGATAGCACTGACAGAGGAGATTTATGATGTATTTTTGATAAGAACGCCTAAAAAGCATTCCAAAGGACATGAGCTAATGGTTTTGTTCTATACCGTACCAGGGAGGGACGGTTCTAGGGAGACCAGACACCGGTCTATATAATGTACACTGTTGCGATAGCAGTTGCTGTCTGCTGTGTTTTATAGATATCTTTTCATACAAAACTTAACCTTTGTGAACTGTTCCTAAGATTTGTGGTTCGTCAATGTACGTTGAAGGGGTGGATTCATGGGTATAAAAAGCTCTTTGTATTGTTGTATAGTGACCTTCCTGGTTCATTCGAAAGAGTGCATTATTGAAGGTCAAAGTACTTTTGCAAAAGTATCTTAATTATTAAATATGCAGTTTAACTCAGACTGGTGTGTTTGTAACTCTCCTCATTTGGTAATGCAGAAATTAGCCACCACAATTCATAGGAGTGCTCACAGCGAGGGCTGCATAATGCTGATGAGGGCCCCCTTGCTGGTCTTCTCAATGTTACATGTACTGCTACAAACTGGACCTCTCTTGAACAACTGCAGCAGGCAATCTTATGAGGTGGTGTTGACAGGGTGATGTAATAAAGAGCCAAGTGGTAAATTGCATTTTGTTCTAAAGAAAGGACAAAGCTTTATGCTAATGCAATTCACAACCAAAATGACTCTACTAGTTGTACCTGCTTGGCTGGAGAATTAGCCTACTAGTTTATCAAGCTGGGTATTTGTGAATACAACTTTTCTAATTTCACAACACACACATTACCTATTGCTGTTGGTGAAGCTGTCTGTGTCATCAGGGCAGTAACTCAGGTCACATTCCCGAGTTACTGATGGCGTCTAACAGAAAAACGGTCAACGATTGTCATCCTCCCTCAACTATAAACATAGCTTGATAAATAACATAATTTCGTTTGGAAGCGAATTCTATGCGCGATGGGACAAGAACGTCCCTGCCGGCCAAACCCTCCCCAAACCAGGACAACGCTGGGCCAATTGTGTGCCGCCCATTGGGTCACCCGATCGCAGCTGGCTATGCAGGGAGCCTGGACTCGAACCAGGATCTCTAGTGGCACAGCTAGCACTGTGATGCAGTGCCTTAGACCACTGTGCCAATCGGGAGGCCCATCACATGTTTTTCTTTGGCCATGGGTTGGTGTGAGTTTGTTGCTGCTAGTTAGTATGCTGTTGTAGTGAGACATGAGTTTGCTTGTAACACCATAGCTGCATCCAATATTTATTTGTGCCCTAGACATGGGTTGCACCTCGGAGGCTAATGTGATTGCCTAAATTACAATATCTTAGAGTGGCATGGAAATACGATGACATTGCTAAAGTAGGCAAAACATTTATGGGAAACAACTTTGCCATATTTTGATGTTGTGAAATTTACTTTAGAGAGATGGCAATGTTACCTTTACTGTTACTAGCGAACTCATCAAAAAAAGCAAACAATCCTAATGTTAGCCAGCTAAAATAAGGTGGTCCCCTCAATCTTAGTTAGCTGTGTTGGAAATTGACTAATTGACTTGAGCATGTTTTAGTATGTTTATAACTACACTACCGTTCAAAACTTTGGGGTTACTTAGAAATGTCCTTGTTTTTGAAAGAAAAGCTACTTTTTTGTACATTACAATAACAGCAAGTTGATCAGAAATACAGTGTAGACATTGTTAATGTTGTAAATTACTATTGTAGCTGGAAACGGCATATTTTTTATGGAATATCTACATAGGCGTACTGAGGCCCATTATCAGCAACCATCACTCCTGTGTTCCAATGGCACGTTGTGTTAGCTAATCCAAGTTTATAATTTTAAAAGGCTAATTGATCATTAGAAAATACTTTTGCAATTATGTTAGCACAGCTGAAAAATGTCGTTCTGATTAAAGAAGCAATAAAACTGGGGTTCTTTAGACTGGTTGAGTATCTGGAGGATCAGCATTTGTGGGTTCGATTACATGCTCAAAATGGCCAGAAACAAAGAACTTCCTTCTGAAACCCATCAGTCTATTCTTGTTCTGAGAAAAGTGAGAAATTGAGAAATTATTCCATGTGAGAAATTGCCAAGAAACTGAAGAGCTCGTACAGCGCTGTGTACTACTCCTTTCACAGAACAGCACAAACTGTCTCTAAACAGAATATAAAGAGGAGTGCAAGGCCCCGGTGCACAACTGAGCAAGAGGACAAGTACATTAGAGTGTCTAGTTTGAGAAACAGACACCTCACAAGTCCTCAACTGGCAGCTTCATTATATAGTACCCGCAAAACACCAGTCTCAACGTCAACAGTGAAGAGGCAACTCTGGGATGCTGGCCTTGCAGGCAGAGTTGCAAAGAAAAAGCCATATCTCAGACTGGCCAAGAAAAATAAAAGATTAAGATGGGCAAAAGAACACAGACACTGGACAGAGGAACTCCCTACCTTTGTCACAACACAATTGATTGGCTCAAACTCATTAAGAAGGAAATCAATTCCACAAATTAACTTTTAACAAGGCACACCTGTTAATTAAAACGCATTCCAGGTGACTACCTCATGAAGCTGGTTGAGAGAATGCCAAAAGTGTGCAAAGCTGTCATTAAGGCAAAGGGTGGCTACTTTGAAGAATCTCAAATATAACACTTTTTTGGTTACTACATGATTGCATATGTGTTATTTCATAGTTTTGATGTCTTCACTATTATTCTGCAATGTATAAAATAATAAAAAATAAAAAAAACCTTTGAACGAGTTGATGCGTCCAAACCTTTGACTGGTACTGTCTAATTATGCACAGCTTAACGCATAATTAATTATTGTTATGTTTTGAGTTTCTTGTTGCTTTTCAAGTGTTGTGCTATCACTCTCTTAAGAACCCGAAGGAGGAAATGGATAAAGTCAAAAGCTCCAGGTGAAACGGAGGAAGTCAAAAACTCCAGCTGAAATGGCATTAGCAGTTGTCCGACGAGAGATGAAAATAAGAGTGTGCATAGTGTGATTATAGACAAGAGGCCATAAATCTCTGAGGCATAAATAGACAAATCAACTGTGAATGTAAACATGTTTTATTTTTTTGTTCCTGTTTTATTTTTTGTTGATTTCCAAGTAATTTCCAAGTTTATGTGATGTTGAACAGTATGGAATTACTATTAAAAAAGGAGGGACTGTTGGGTTGTATTTTGAAATACTTGCTATACTACTGTAGAAGTTAATGGGTACATGTTTATTTGGAACCTAACAGCTGGCTAAAGTTATACGGCATCTAAAGTCAATCTGGCAAAATCACATTCATGACAAAAGGTTTTCCTACTAATTATTTGCCTTCTTTTAATTAAAATGATATTGTGTTTCCAAGCTGCCAAATCCGAGTTGTATTGAGGAAGGCTAACGTTAGCCAACTAGGTAGATAGTTAGGGTAGCTAGCTAGCTAATATCAGCTACGATAGTGATGATTGTGATAATAATTATCATAAAATACATAACTAGATACATAACTAGTAGACTATGGTCTAGCTACCGGTATACTCACAACCACTGGGGACCAGCGAACTACAACAACCTATTCCTCAAGATAGGGTCCTTTGGCAATGCATGCAAACCATAGTTGGTCAATCTGTATAGCTAAGGCTTTTCAGTCTCAAACGGCAATGACCTTTGAACGTGTTGGGGATGATGAAACAACAGATCCCCACTCAATGAAGGGAAGCGAAGTGGGCGGAGGGGTGATATGCATGTGGAGTTTGGCACAAGGGGGCATGATTTGTGGACATAATTGCAATCCAAACCCAACCATCATTTACTCATTGTGACGCACTGAGGTTCCAAACTCCATTTGAGACGACACAGACTTTATGACTAAAATTATCCTATTTACACTTTATAGTCAATTTTGATATTAGAATAAATGTTGACACAAAGGCTGTTTTCAAAGGAATTAGTTATTTTTTAGGGGCAGTTGCTCTTTAAAATAATGGTTATCATGCAGCACAAGCATAGCTAAACAAGTTCTAGTGTACTGTAGGGAGCTTTGATACATGTTGTATACAGTACATGCATATTTAGGCCTGCAGTACATGCATCTTGTGAGGAATATGAAAAAATATATATTTTTAAACAACTGACGTTACTGAATCAGTGATATCGGTGGAAAACTACAGACCAACAGTAGAACAATCATTAGCAATAGTATGTTTGTTTCTTTGTTTATTCATAATGCTTTCAACAGCACAACTCAACCCACAACTCAATTATGTTGTTGTGCTTTTTGGTCTTTAGTAGAACATATTAATGGATGGAGCCATCTTAGTCCTAAGTTGCCTTCAAAGTGAATTCATAAGTGCACTGAAAGGCAGGGGTTTGGAGTAGGAGTATTTCTTTAGCTGAGAAAAAATACGAAAGATGGAGAAGAGGGGTGGAGGAATGGAGGGCTGGAGGGGGCTCTTGGGCTCCATCCCAAATGTCACCCTATCTCTTACATAGTACACTAGTCTTGATCAGAGCCCTGTGGGCCATGGTCAAAAGGAGTGCACTATATAGAGAATAGGGTGCCATGGGACCCAGACTTAGTGTATGATGAAAACAAACAGTTTGGGCTGGTCTGGGTGACCTCAGCTGAGAATGACAGTGTGAATCCTTTGGGACTGTAGAGTCCTGATGTGCTTGTCTGTACTCTTCACAGTGTGAAAAGCCTTTTACAACCCCCCCCCCCCCCCCCCCCCACACACACACACCATCACTGCTTCTGAGAATTCCCCTCAGCTCTCTGTCCACCACTCAGCTCTCTCTCCAATCTGTATCTGAAGTCAATTTCTAACATTTTGTTACATGACCTTCATAGTGATTTACAATAAAGACACAAAGATGGAAAGGTATCTCCATGGCATTCATATATACATAGTGACTTGGAAAGGGACAAAGACTGAGGGGTTTCTCTCTGTATGGCCTCAATATAGTAACTTACAAACAAGGCCCAAAGATGGAGGGGTGCCCTAACCTTCAGAGCCTCTGTCAGTGTAACTGAGACATCAGTGTGTTTCATTCCCTTCTCTCACCAGTGGATGAACAGTTCTGTGCACTGACAACCTGAAGCTTTCCCAGGAAGCTATAAAGTAGAGAAATACGGATGTGGCTCCTCCACTTTAAGATCCAGTGAAGGAGTAATATAGAACAGTGTTAGATTACACACCTAAATATTACCCTTACAATTATATTACAGTGTGTGTGACGCCTGATAGATGGATGGCTGGCCAAAGTGGATTGAATTGGCCTATACATCTCAAATAAGAGGAGACTAGCTGCTATGATAAATGATGACGTTTATCTGATTTTGCTGATATTACTGTAGGCTCTGTCAGGATATATAAATGGATAGAGTTCCACAATCGTATTTCGGCTCCAAGATCAATACTTCTTTGCTTTTTTGCAGGATCTAAAGTATTGTATGTATTTTTTTATTGTTTGCTTTTTCTTCTTTTTTGGCCAAATTCAAAAGAATACAGCATACTCCCTGTCATGGCACATCAATACCAATGTTGTGTTCCAGGAATTTACTGTAACCCTTCAGGGAGGCCCTTAATGTGATTCATATTGGCAAAACCCAGCTCTAAGCTAAGTCTTCTCACCATTGTTGGTGCCAAAACATGACTTTATCCATGCCTACTCACTCTCATTTCTCTGGGGCATTGAATACGTAAGGGATAATCAACGAGGGGCTATGCGTTCTATAGAAAATAATGACGTGGAAGGTGTGTTCCATGATGCACTAGCTAACCTTCCACGGAGTTGCATTATTTTTCAGAGAAGGCATAGAGCCCTGAGTTGATAATCACTTTAATACTATGGCTATAATTGAACACATTTGCTGCTAAAAATGTGTTCATTTACAGGTAGAAATGTGTTCAACATCCACAGAAGTAGGTAGCAAGTTTACTAAATAGCTACAGTAGTTGCCTTGGTAACAAAACAAACAGACTTGCTAGTTTATCTAACTAAACCATCAGCCCTAGCTTGCTATTATGAAAATCGTATTCAACAATGCTAATATTTTTTTTAATTGGACATTTGCTTTCAAAAGCAGCTCAAACATAAAACATGTAAGAAGGAATTATAGCCATTGAATTCTACCGTGCTGATATACCCTGCGTTATAGGGAATTATACAACGGGTGGGTCTAATCCTGATTGCTGATTTGTTAAAACCCGGGCTCCAGCCAGTGTCTGTTCCACAAGTTACCACCGGCTAAATCTATGACGTTAAAATGTTTCTTTACTCTGTTCCAACTGACTGCGCAATCCACTGTCTCATGAGCCCAGCCGGGCAATTTATTAACTTGATCTCCACTATAAAAATCATCTAGACATTATCTCACATATCTTTTAGTTTTCAACAGCGAAGATTTGTATAAACCTTGCTGTCTGTCTGTCTCTCCAACAGTTGCAACATTGTTTCAATATTCAAATTTGATCTCTAGCTGTCCCATAGCAATGAACGTGTGGGGAGTCGTGACAAGACAGACAGACAGGCAGGCAGCGTTTCTCAGCCAGTCGAAATCAGGAATAAGCTGGCCTCATTTTTATGGATATATACAAAGAAATGTCAATCGAAAAAAGGTCAAACAAAACGAAGTGCAGCTAGTTTGCAGTCTTTCCAGCTTCAGTTTGAAGTGATTGTGTTAGCTGTGTTGCTGGCTAGCTCCTCTGAACAACATTATCTTGGCAAGAGAGCACATTTTGTATGCCAGGCGAAATCACACCTCATTAGCTAATTGTTATGGATGTGCCCAAATAAATGTCATTAGAAAACAACAAATATAAATGCAGCTACTGTTGTTATTCTGGCTGCACTGTTTGACGTGACTGTAAGTTAGCCGTAGTTGGCTAGCTAACAAAAAGACTGAACGACTGGGTCGCGACTCTGGCAACCAAACCGATAGAACGAACGACCAGCCGGCTTGGATAGCAACCCTAGATTTGTGTCGGGACTATATCTTGTGGAAGGATGAAATAGTATGAATAAATTCATAAAAATTATGTTTTTAATGAAAATATGTCATTCATTATTTGAATATGTTGGTAACCCGTTGAATAAAAATGATAATGCCCTCAAAGCCGATGTTTGGAAGATATATTGGCACGGTTGGCTGGACCTCGACTTCGTCTCGGGCCTAACAACACCCATGCCAATATAGCATCCAAACACCGGCTTCTCTGTCATTATCACTTAAATAATGCACGCTCTGGAATGCCCTTCAAGCCAATCAGAAACAAGTATACAACAATGTCATGGTATAAACTTTTTCGAGGGGGATCTGGCAAGAGTTCAGCACAAAGTAGTCAGCGTGTACGTGCAACACAAGAGCACAATATTATACAATAAATTAAAAACAATTGCAATGGTCAACAACATTTTCCTCTAACTCAGCAAGTGATAAGTATAGTACAATAAGGTCTTTATTCGCCCTCAGCCCAAGGCCACTTCTAGTCTTGTGGGAGGCGATTGAGAGTTGGAGACATAGCATAGCAGCATGTGTGGGTATTCTGCATTGCTAATAATGTCCATGTATCATTGTCTGGCTCATGACACTTCCCTAATACCCACTGAATCTATTATGAGTTCACTCGCTGTTTTGTCACATTTGTCCATGTAATTTGTGGGGCGAAAATTATTCACATTCTTCACAGAATGGCATAAAAGGTCATTGTAGTTTGATACTGTTTCACCAATAAGTTTACAGAAATGAAAAACATAAAATGTTACAGCATATCTTACAGAAGTTTGCATTCCTAAGAACTACTTGTACATCTGTTATTTTTATCAGTTATTTTCCAAATAATTCACTTTCATATAAAAAGAAAGGTATAGTTTATTCATTAGTATAATAGACTGTTTTACACAGTATCATTTGAATTAACATGAGTACTGGACCATCAACATAAAGATATTTATTCTCCTTTCTGTGAGTGTCTAACTAACAGTACTGTCTGTAAAGATACCAACCCCAGTGTGAAGCTGTGAGTCATAGCCTGCATCCCAAATGACACCCTATTCCCTACATAGTGCACTACTTTTGACCAAAGTCCCATGGGTCCTGATCAAAAGTAGTGTAGTACTATATAGGGAATGTGGTGCCATTTGGGACACAGACCCAGACAGTCAACTCCTCTCAGGCGCCACTGAATAATGTAATGATCAGTTCCACAATGTTAATTCACCTGGAATAATGATCTGTCTTTCTATGAGAGTTGAGGGTTACCATCAGCCCATAGATTCACGCTTGTGTGCATTAAATAGAAGGCTAATGGTGATGCTCTGTGTGTGTGTGTGTGTGTGCGCGTGGGGGGGATATTGCTGTGTTAATCTGGCAGAGAGAGAGAGAGAGAGAGAGAGAGAGAGAGAGAGAGAGAGAGAGAGAGAGAGAGAGAGTAAAAGAGAGAGAGAGAGAGAGAGAGAGGCATCTGGATTGATAGGAGATAAACCTGTTTCCCATTGGGCACACATACACACATGTAATGGGATAGAACCGTCAATCTAGTTTGAACGAGCCCTTGTTTGTCTGCCTGTGCCAGGTGTATGTGATTGTTAATTAAGGGTCTGGCCTTTTGTATAAAAGCCTTCCTGTTTGTGTCATTCATAGGATCCCCTCACTATGTGCTGGTCAGCATGCTTTGGGGCGGCGGCAAACAATCAAAGGAAGTATGAAAAAATAGGAATTATTGTATATGTAGTGTTTTTAGGTGTTGGCACCCATATTCCACCTAGACCTGCTGTCCTTTTTCCTGGGCACGCCCTCTGTGAGTGTTGCAATACATTGTCTGTTTAAGTATGTGAATGAAACGTATAAACCTAGGGATAGTAGTTTGTCAGAAATCAGCTATTGCTATCTTTTGAAGTCTGTCTTGTGGGACATTTGTACGGCACTCCTGGAGCTGAAAATTATGTAGGCCCGGAGATTGTGCCTTGTGCCTTGAAAATGAAAATAAATAGTTGTTGCATCCTTATTGTCTGATTCCCATACTCCACTCCTTGATGTGAAGAACATTTTATGTTTAGCTTAGTCCTGAGGACCTCAACTCATATATAAAACCAAATATGACTTAATAGGGTTTCAGGAATAGTATTTTGTGTATTTCCCCCATGTCTCACGCACGTACACGCACACACACACACACACACACACACACACACACACACACACACACACACACACACACACACACACACACACACACACACACACACACACACACACACACACACACACTCCATTTTAGCAACCTATCAGCTTAGACAAGTTAAACACTAGGCTTTACGACACTGTCATTTTCCATTCCTCATTCTCCTTGACAACACCAATCGGAGGGAGGCTTGACATGTCACTCCCAGCAGGCTGACCCTGTAACATGTGTGTGTTTGTGCTGAGCTGGGCCTTGCTATACTTACTCTATGAAATACAGAGGCTCTACACCAGGTATGGCCATGTTGTTGACCCTAAGGTAGAGACACTGAAATGTCATGTTTTGTGTGCATGTGCGCAGCAAAGCTTTCCCAGCCATTGATTGCTTATCAGGCCCTCTGTAACCTTCTGGGGCCCACTTCAGTTTTGCATTAGAATTTTTTTTGCAATCAAATCCTTTTAAACAATGAAACCATTGAACCATCAACGTGGGAACACAATGACAGAACCTAGAATCATCTGGCTTTGAACATGGCTTAAATGAAGATGAACACTTTAGTAACATGCTTACCGTACATGTGTGTTTAAAAATGATGGCATTGAAGAGAACTACAAGTAATATCGTATGCTTTACATTCAAGTGAATGCTCACAAGTCTGTCCACATTTACCTATAAGTAGAACACTTTATTTATCCTTACGATTTAATCAATTTAGCTTTCTGGGGTGAGAAAGGAAAGTATTTTTGAGTAACAAGGCTTTATCTCATTCATTTTGTTCTCCAAGCGAAAGTGCACTGGCAATTTGAGCTGTAATGTGCTTTCAGAAAACAATTACCCTGCACCCACTGGTGCCAAGACTATCTGAAAGTTAAGTTGGGTGGCAATGTGCCATCTTGAGGCACATTTTGGGTAGGCTACGTCTGGTGGGTGCCTTACACAGTAGGCAAATGGGCTTGGATGTGAAATTATATACTCTGTGTAATTTTTCAGTTTCTTTTTATATAGTCACTATATACTGTATTTAGATTTTGTGTAAATAATTGTGTCTATATTCTGTCTATCATTACCATTTCACAAGGTCCAATTCCTGGTAAAAGGATTTGGCATATAAGTGATTCTGATTCTGAAATTCATTTCATCCATATTAAATTCCAATATTTTGAAGACAAATTGCCAATTTTAGTTGCTCTCAGTTCATCCATAAACAAAATTGCAGTCGATGTGTGGTGAATCATGGTATTGTCGTGACATGTCTACCATTAATGTGATGATGGCTATCCATCGAATAATTAAATACCATGTTTAATTATTACTCGATTAAATGAATCATGCAACAATTCCTTCATTAGTTATCTGGGGCACCACGGGAAAAGTTTATTTAATGAGTTACCAATTCCCGAATTAACTCAAGAATAAATCAGAATATGTCCATCATACCAGTCATCAATTAATAATTTCCTCATATCAGTCTCATTCTGAACATTGCATAATCCTTGGATATCTCTAGGTTTCTTCCTAGGTTTTGGCCTTTCTAGGGAGTTTTTCCTAGCCACCGTGCTTCTACACCTGCATTGCTTGTTATTTGGGGTTTAGGCTGGGTTTCTGTACAGCACTTTGTGATATCAGCTGATGTAAGAAGGGCTATATAAATAAATTTGATTTGATCTGCACAAACCCTAGCCTAAGTGATGAATCAGCTTACACAAACTGGCTTAACTATTTATTTACTAACTAACAAAATACTTACACAGAAATATATAAACACACACAGTATAGATTATTGATTACTAACATAATGCAATGAAAAGTACCTAGTGGACTAACCCGATATGACAGATATGTTTGATTACACAATGGATAGGGAAGGGCAAGATAAAGAGAGTGGGAGAGACAAAAAGAGTGGGCTGGTACATACATGTGGAATCTATGCTCATGAAAATGAATACTTTGCACATAAATGACAGCTCATTCAAAAATAATTGTAATAAACTCAGTCAAAAAATAAATGTCCCTTTTTCAGGACCCTGTCTTTCAAAGATAATTCATAAAAATCCAAATAACTTCACAGATCTTCATTGTAAAGGGTTTAGAAACTGTTTCCCATGCTTGTTCAATGAATCATAAACAATTAATGAACATGCACCTGTGGAATGGTCGTTAAGACACTAACAGCTTACAGACGGTAGGCAATTAAGGTCACAGTTATGAAAACTTAGAACACTAAAGAGGCCTTTCTACTGACTCTGAAAAACACCAAAAGAAAGATGCCCAGGGTCCTTGCTCATCTGCATGAACGTGCCTTAGGCATGCTGCAAGGAGGCATGAGGACTGCAGATGTGTAAATTGCAATAAATTGCAATGTCCGTACTGTGAGACGCCTAAGAGAGTGCTACAGGGAAACAAGACGGAGAGATGCTCGTCCTCGCAGTAGCAGACCATGTGTATCAACACCTGCACAGGATCGGTACATCTGAACACCACGCCTGCGGGACAGGTACAGGATGGCAACAACAACTGCCCGTGTTACACCAGGAATGCACAATCCCTCCATCAGTGCTCAGACTGTCCGCAATAGGCTGAGAGAGGCTGGGCTTGTAGGCCTGTTGTAAGGCAGGTCCTCACCAGACATCACCGGCAACAACGTCGCCTATGGGCACAAACCCACCATCGCTGGACCAGACAGGACTGGCAAAAAGTGCTTTCACTGACGAGTCGCGGTTTTGTCTCACCAGGGGTGATGGTCGGATTCGTGTTTATTGTCAAAGGAATGAGCGTTACACCGAGGCCTGTATTCTGGAGCAGATCGATTTGGAGGTGGAGGGTCAGTCATGGTCTGGGGCGGTGTGTCACAACATCATCGGACTGAGCTTGTTGTCATGGCAAGCAATCTCAACGCTGTGCGTTACAGGGAAGACATCCTCCTCCCTCATGTAGTACCCTTCCTGCAGGCTCATCCTGACATGACCCTCCAGCATGACAATGCCACCAGCCATACTGCTTGTTCTGTGAGTGATTTCCTGCAAGACAGGAATGTCAGTGTTCTGCCATGGCCAGCGAAGAGCCCGGATCTCAATCCCATTGAGCACGTCTGGGACCCGTTGGATCGGAGGGTGAGGGCTAGGGCCATTCCCTCCAGAAATGTCTGGGAACTTGCAGGTGCCTTGGTGGAAGAGTGGGGTAATATCTCACAGCAAGAACTGGCAAATCTGGTGCAGTCCATCAGGAGGAGATGCACTGCAGTACTTAATGCAGCTGGTGGCCACACCAGATACTGACTGTTACTTTTGATTTTGACCCCCCCCCCCTTTGTTCAAGGACACATTATTCCATTTCTGTTAGTCACATGTCTGTGGAACTTGTTCAGTTTATCTCTCACTTGTTGAATCTTATGTTCATACAAATATTTACACATGTTAGTTTGCTGAAAATAAACGCAGTTGACATTGATAGGACGTTTCTTTTTTGCTGAGTTTATATATTTACTCTTGTATATCTTTGTCGTCTCTCTGTTGAAATCACCCAGTCCGTCTATGGAGAGTAGTTCGACTGAAGTCTCTGGTTTGTCCACCAGAGGTCACAGTGTCCTTTGTAGTTGCAGTTGTAGTTTTCTTTGTTGTGGAGCGTATGCTAGAATGGATCCTCCAGATGTTGCACAGGTGGTGGTTTTTGGTCGAGTTTACCAGGCTTCCGATACTTAAACAGCTGCAGACTGCATGTTCGGGTATAGTCTTTATCTTCTTCACTCGAGAGTTTCAGAGGGTCTTACCATTTTCTGGTCTTGTAGTTTTTAACCATTTGTCAGCCGTGTAGCCACCACTCCACGCTGTCTGGTCTGTAGAGATTTAACCATTTGTAACGTATTCAGCTTGCGCTGCACGTAGATTGGTCTGATGTGTTAATTATTCAGCGAGTCCTTTTAAGCACTCGCCTTGGAGGGCGGTTCCATCACGTTGCCACAATGTTTGTGCTCACGTGGGTGTGGTTACTGACTTGGCAAAACTGTAAATGAAAAGCAATTATCTTATTTAGAAGGCTAAAATCACATTTCATGTCCACAAAAGTACTCTTATACTTTATCATTTATTTTATACAACATTTAGATATACCATCCTACCATCACAAAACAACAATCTTTTGACAGGATTTGTAATGATGTACGCTGAGAGTTGGAAACCAAGTTCAGGGAGTGAATACATTTAATAAATAAATGAACAAAACAAGAAACACAAACAGCGCACTGACATGAAACAGCAACGATGACAACTGGGGAAGAAACCAAATATGATTGACATATAAAGGACATGTAATCAAGGTGGTGATGAGTCCAGGTGAGTGTCATGAGCCGAGTGACGATGGTGACAGGTGTGCGCAATAATCAGCAGCCTGGTGACCTAGAGGCCGGAGAAGGAGAACACGTGACAAGATTATTGTTTGGATCCCTACCAACCATTCCAAACATTTGGATTTCGAAACAAATGTTCCAATGTCCAATCTTTTGATGTTGAAGTCTTGGCAAAGTCTCTCTCTCTGTTATAACAAAGGACTTTCTTAACTTATCCATACAGCATAGCAAGAGAGAGAAAGTTTACGTCATAAAACCGGCCCAACTTACCCTCTTCCTCTCTGGTGAGGGGGGGGGGGGGTAACGTTGATCCTCACCCAGGAGAGAGAGTCATGACAGTATTATATTGCCCATGCCAGAACAGCGAATATACAATTATTTCAGAGTTTTTGTTTGCCTCTGGCAGTGAGTCTGATGGATCATGAGCATAGCTAAAGGTCAAATGTCAGAGAAGGGCGTTACGCTTAGGCCAAAGATGTTACTCATCCTTTTATCCCAAGGCATGGGTTGCATCCCAAATGTCACTCTATTCCATATATAATGTACAACTTTTGACCAGGGCCCTGTTAAAAAAAAAAAAGGAAATAGGGTGCCATTTGGGACACAATCATGATCACAAGTCTCTTTTGTTCATATCATATTAAATGTTAACTTTGAAATTTGACATTTGGAGATATGGAACGATAAAGAGCAGCAGGAGCAACAAAAACACTTCCAAATTTGAAGTTTGGAGAATGTGGATGAACATTCAGTGAGACTGCTGCATCGTCTTCATCGTTTTCCTTTTCCATCTCCTGCCAGCTCATCTTCCTGTTCCTCTTTCTCCACCTCCTGCTTGGCTATGTATCTGGGGGGCTTTTTCACATTCAGTTTCTCCTCCACTTATTCCTGTTCCTCTTCCTCCACTTCCTGCTTGGCAATCTATCTGGGGGGCTCTTTCATATTCACTTCCTCCTCCACTTATTCCTGTTCTTCTTCCTCCACTTCCTGCTTGGTTATCTATCTGGAGGGCTCTCTCACATTCACAATCCTCCATCACCCCCTCGTCCACCACCTTCTCCTCCTCCTGCTCTGGGCTATCTGTACGGTGGGCACTTCAGATGGGGTAGTAGTGGGAGGAAGGCTAGATTTAGAGATACATAGATAAAGTTTTTTCGTTGTCCTGGGGATGAAATGCTGACCAAAATTCAAGTTTTTCTTTAGAGGGGGAGCAAGAGTTGGACATGGTGGGCAATGGATGGGATTATACTGCATTGTAAAACTTTAAAAAGGCTGAGTCCCAAATGGCACCCTATTATCTATTACATGTTATTTATTACCTATTATGACCCCTATGGGCCCTGGTCAAAAGTAATGCACAATATAGGGAATATTGTGCCATTTGGGACATAGTGTTAGATACAGAACTTCATATTCCAGTGGGAAAAGTGGTTGAAATGACGTCATTACAATAACAAACTGGTTGAACGAACGTAATTGGCCAGTTTTGCCTGCTGGATAGCAACCCACCAGTATCCTCATTTGTTTTTCTTATGTATGACTTACAACATATCAAAGTGAGAGGGAGAGAGGATTGTTGAGTTGAATGAAAGTTCATCAAAATATCTTGACACCTTATTAATTGCAATCAGAAAATGAAGGAGAGGATACAAGGGAAATATTGTGTACATATCAAATGTCTTTCAGCAATTGTCATAATCAAGGCTTGTTGTCAGACAGACGACACCAAAGCCACCGTCAGTCCAATTTAGTCCTCCACAGATACTAATCCGTCATCATCATCCCAGGGAGCAGTAGCCAGTGACAGTGGTGATGGTTAGGCAAACGGTTGTTTTGCTAATTAAAAGTGTTATGGGGAAATAATTTACTCAGGCAATTGCTCTTCACACTGCACAGAACTGACAATAACTTTGAAACACTGGCTGAGTACCAAATGGCACCCTATCCCCTATATAGTGCACTACTTTTGAGCAGATCCCTGTGGTCAAAAGTAATGCACTTTATATGAAAATGAGTGCCATTAGGGATGCAGACAATCTCTAAGTTCTACAGACTGAACAGAATGGAAGTATACCTCTGTCTTGCTATATGTAGCCCATGCATATAATTTTGACTGGCCAAAAAGAGTATGACATGCCATAATATTTTTGGCCAGACAGCATCAGAAACACTTTCCGAATGCACACATACAGTGCATTCGGAAAGTATTCAGACCCCTTCCCTTTTTCCACATTTTGTTACATTACAACCTTATTGTAAAATTGATTAAAAAGCATTAAGAAGGAAAGAAATTCCACAAATTCACTTTTAACAAGGCACACCTGTTAATTGAAATGCATTCCAGGTGACTACCACATGAAGCTGGTTGAGAGAATGCCAAGAGTGTGCAAACCTGTCATCAAATATTCAATATATTTTTATTTATTTAACACTTTTTTGGTTTCTACATGATTCCATATGTGTTATTTCAGAGTTTTGATGTCTTCACTATTGTTCTACAATGTAGAAAATAGTAAAAATAAAGTAAAACCCTTGAGTAGGTGTGTCCAAACCTTTGACTGGTACTGTATATGTACTGTATATGTATGGAAATAAATTATTGATCGATATGGATGGATTCATTTACTTTTATGGAGGCCTTTTTATCAACAATGTGGCTTCATTATCTTGGGCACAGTGGCCAGACAGTGGCCAGCCCTCGCAGTGTCCTTTGCAACTTTGAAGCTTCCTGCATATTTTGCTGCTGCTGAACCAACCTGGTGAAGCAAGACAGAATGAGAGTGATGAGCTGAGCAGCCCATGACTGCAGGGGTTGCACCTCAAGTGGAGAAATGATATATAAACTAGTATTACTGGTGTTATTATGTTTTATTATACCCAGCTCACAGGGCCCCTTGATGAATTCAGACAGGAGGCAATTGCCTCTTCTGCCTAATAGTAAGTCCACCACTGTCACAAACACAGTGTAGTGGATTGAAGAGCAGATAAACAGACACATGTACATCTGTTTATTTGTTCCTTTAAAGAGTTGTTTTGAACTTGTTTTGAAAGCATAAATTACATATTTGGAAAACAGGAGGCTAGATGTATTTGGTGCTATCTGTTGGCATAAGTGTAACCTTTGCTAACCTCTAAACGAGTTGTACACGTATATTAATGATCAGGCCGGTTCCAGGCGTAAGCGACATAAGCGGTTGCTTAGGGCCCCAGCTGCATCAGCAGTTTTTATCGTGTTATGTCAGTCACTTACAGCCACTCAATACGTCATGTCAGCTAACACTTTTTTGTTTGGTAGTTAGTCTAGCCAGCTATCTAATCATAGCCGAATATCGTGCCCAGGGGCCACCCATTTGATTTTGTTGGTAATTTTCACTCAGATACCATATTAACATGACATAAGTAATTAGAAAATGTATACAACACAATAAAAACTTGCTTTAAAACTGCAACATTTTCTCTACATGCCAAACATAAAAAATAAGTATAACACTTAAAATGTTCTTTCCCCTGTCAAAAGTGGGGCCAGTAAATGTTTTGCTGCAAGGTGGGGGGCCACAAAACCAAATTTTGCTTAGGGCCCATCAAAAGGCTAGAACCGGCCTTGTTAATGATTACCCAGTATTTTGGAGCACAGTAGACTTTTTCATTTATCCAAACTCCCTATTACATTTCCCTACTGTGTTTGTCTGGAGGTGAAACTTTTAGAAAATAGGCATATACTGTATATTTGGTTCTTATATTATGAATAACTTTGGCTTAAGTTTACAGTCACCTGTGTTCTTGCAGCATTTTTAGCACAGTAAACATTTGTCATTTCTCTAAACTGTTTTCCGTATCCACCTCCCTTTTCCCAAGGGAGTTTGTCTGGAAGTGAACAGCTCCTTGCTGTGTATAAGTGTCTCAGATTTCTCCTCTCTCTCTCATTTCTCTCTCCACCCTCCCCCCTCTTTCTCTCTCTCTCGCTGTGTGTCAGCCTGCACAATGTTACTCCACATTGTGCACTAGATTACAGATAGTTTGTATACCATACCACATTTCAATTCCCTCATAAAATTGCTTCTTCAATTGAAAATGTTCACATTGAAAAAAAATCTTTCTCTTGCAATTTCAAGCAACAAGTCTTCTGACAGTGTTGCCTTCTGTTAAACGAGAATGGAAAATGTTATCATTCAGTTCAATAGATAAGCAGGGGGAAAGAATAGGTTGGCTCCAGCTTGAAACAATCTGTTCAGTCATCCATTTTAGTTACACACATTTCTCACTTCAATGAAGACACTACTGTAGTGGGAATACAGTGTTGAGAGAGAGAGATTACTTTATCACTGACCTCAACTCAGAGTCTCTCAGAGCGTTCACAGTCAGACCTCTGACACCCCTATCAGATCACAGCAAAATCACTGTCTACTTGAATAGAGCAATACTCAATCATGAAGCATCAAAGTCAAAGGAACTGAATAATATTAAGAAATGCTATAGATGGAAGGAAAGTAGTGTGGAAACCTACCAAAAACATTTGGCAACAACAAATTCAATCACTTTTAGACAACTGTCACATGTGCTCCCTCTCCGGCCTCTAGGTCACCAGGCTGCTCGTTATGGCGCACATCTGTCACCATCGCACACCTGTCATCTGTGCACCTGCGTGTCGTCAGACTCAGCGGGACTCCATAACTTCCCTGATAAACCTTCCCTATATATGTCACTCCCTTTGGTTCCTTCCCCAGGGGTCATTGTTTCTGTTCCAGTTTCATGTCTGTGCGTTGTTCGTGTTTCTTGTTTTGTTTTATGTTTAGTTTATTGATTAAATCACTCACTCCCTGAACTTGCTTCCCGACTCTCAGCACACATCGTTACAACGACTTCCTGGACAAAACGTTCCACTGTAATAGTGAAGGTGTAAACTTGGCAGTAGAAAACCTAAACAGTATATTTGACGAAGAAAATTAACAACAATGACAAACGGTTTCAAGAATGCAAAAACTTAAAAGAAATTGAGAAACCTATCCAACCAAAAACATAGAGACCCAGAAAACTTGAGTCTACGCCTTCACTATGGTGAATCACTTAAACAATACATAAATACACTACGGAAAAAGAACGAACAACACGTCAGAAATCAGCTCAATGTAATTAAAGAATCCATAGACTCTAACCACAAAATTGGAAAACACTAAACAAACAACAACACAAAGAGTTATATATCCAAAATGGAGATGTATGGGTAAACCACTTCTCCAATCGTTTTGGCCCTATAACAAAGAACAAACAGCAAAAACATACATGATCAAATACAAATCTTAGAATCAACTATTAAAGACAACTAGAACCCACTGGATTCTCCAATTACAGTGAATTAATTGAATTCTCAATTACATTGATTCTCCAATTACATTGAACTACAGGACAAAATACAAACCCTCCAACCTAAAAAGGCCTGTGGTATTGATGGTATCCTCAATGAAATGATAAAATATACAGACAAATTCCAATTTAACATCATCCTAAGCTCTTGCATCTTCCCCAATATTTGGAACCAAGGACTGATCACCCCAATCCACAAAAGTGGAGACAAATTTGACCCCCAAAACTACTGTGGGATATGCATCAATAGCAAACTTGGGAAAATCCTCTGCATTATCATTAACAGCAGACTCATAGATTTCCTCAGTGAAAACAATATACTGAGCAAATGTCAAATTAGTTTTTTACCAAATTATCGTACAACAGACCACGTATCACACTGCATACCCTAAATGACAAACAAACAAACCAAAATAAAGTCAAAGTCTTCTCATGCTTTGTTGATTTCAAAAAAGCCTTTGACTCAATTGGGCATGAGTGTCTGCTATACAAATTGATGGAAAGTGATGTTGGGGAAAAAACATACAACATAAAATCCATGTACACAAACAAGTGTGCGGTTAAAATTGGCAAAAAACACACACATTCCTTTCCACATGGCCGTGGGTGAGACAGGGATGCAGCTTAAGCCCCACCCTCTTCAATATATATATCAACAAATTGGCGAGGGCACTAGAACAGTCCGCAGCACCCGGCCTCACCCTACTAGAATCTGAAGTCAAATGTCTACTGTTTGCTGATGATCTGGTGCTTCTGTCACCAACCAAGGAGGGCCTACAGCGGCACCTAGATCTTCTGCACATATGCAGCCAGACCTGGGCCCTGACAGTAAATCTCAGTAAGAGAAAAATAATGGTGTTCCAAAAAAGGTCCAGTCGCCAGGACCACAAATACAAATTCCATCTAGACACCGTTGCCCTAGAGCACACAAAAAAAGATACATTCCTCGGCCTAAACATCAACGCCACAGGTAACTTCCACAAAGCTGTGAACGAGCTGAGAGACAAGGCAAGAAGGGCCTTCTATGTCATCAAAAGGAACATAACATTTGACATACCAATTAGGATCTGGCAAAAATTATTTGAATCAGTTATAGAACCCATTGCCCTTTATTGTTGTGAGGTCTGGGGTCCGCTCAGAAATGAAGAATTCCCAAAATGTGAAAAACACCAAATTGAGACTCTGCATGCAGAATTCTGCAAAAATATCCTCTGTGTAGAACATAAAACAACAAATAATGCATGCAGAGCAGAATTACGCTAATACACGCTAATTATCAAAATCCAGAAAAGAGCCATTCAATTCTACAACCACCTAAAAGGAAGTGATTCCCAAACATTCCATAACAAAGCCATCACCTACAGAGAGATGAACCTGTAGAAGAGTCCCCTAAGCAAGCTGGTCCTTGGGCTCTGTTCACAAACACAAACAGACCCCACAGAGCCCCAGGACAGCAACACAATTAGACCCAACCAAATCATGAGAAAATAAAAACATAATTACTTGACACACCGGAAAGAATTAACAAAAAAACTGAGCCAAAAATAATGCTATTTGGCCCTAAACAGAGAGTACACAGTGGCAGAATACCTGACTACTGTGACTGACCCAAACTTAAGGAAAACTTTGACTATGTACAGACTCAGTGAGCATAGCCTTGCTATTGAGAAAGGCCGCCTTAGGCAGAACTGGCTCTCAAGAGAAGACAGGCTATGTGCACACTGCCCACAAAATGAGGTGGAAAGTGAGCTGCACTTCCTAACCTCCTGCCAAATGTATGACTATATTAGAGACACATATTTCCCTCAGATTACACAGATCCATAAAGAATTCAAAAACAAACCCAATTTTGATAAACTCCCATATCTACTGGGTGAAATACCACAGTGTCATCACAGCAACAAGATGTGTGACCTGTTGCCACAAGAAAAGGGCAACCAGTGAAGAACAACCACCATTGCACAGTAAATACAACCCATATTTATGCTTATTTATTTTCCCTTTAGTACTTTAACTATTTGCACATAGCTACAACACTGTACATAGACATAATATGACATTGTAAATGTCTTTATTGTTTTGGAACTTGTGTAATGTTTACTGTTAATTTGTATTGTTTATTTCACTTTTGTTAATTATCTATTTCACTTGCTTTGGCAATGGTAACTTGTGTTTCCCATGCTAATAATGCCCTTGAATTGAATTGAGAGAGAGAGAGAGAGAGAGAGAGAGAGAGAGAGAGAGAGAGGGCAATGAGTGTGCCAGAAAACAGACTGTTCCTTCCCTCTCCTCTCCCCGGGTCTAACCTTGAGGCCCCTAGCACTCATCATTCTACAAATGAACGGCTATTGTATGTTGCTGTCAACAAATATGTCCAGCATCTTGCTTTGAAATCTATTTTTTTCTCAATAAAAATAGGTCCCATTTTATCTGCAGTAGACTATCCAAATAAAGTGTTATTGAAAACTACAATGTAATTCACCCCACAGACTACAGACTCTTATATCAAACCATTGAAAAGGTACAAGGTTGTTCCCATTTCAACACAGCATGTTCTATTCTTCAAAATATTTGTTTGGGGTTAGTAACAAACACAACGTCCTCTTTTGTTGCCTAAATAATGAGATGAAACTGCCACTCTAAGTCTACATCCCAAATGGGACCCAATTCCCTTCATAGTGCACTACACAGGGAAAAGGGGTGCCATTTGGGACTAAGGCCTGCTTGTCAGAGTGTATGCTGAATGGGAACAGCAAGGTAAAGCTGATTTGTTGTTAGAAAGATGTCTCCCTGTAGAGTCCAGCTAAGTTCTGTAGTTTTGGACCATCAGAGTACCTTGATGCATGCTCCAAGTGAAGCCTTTGACTGTCTGTCAGTCCAAACTTCTACATACAGTGCATTCGGAAAGTATTCAGACCCCTTGACTTTATCCACATTTTGTTACGTTACAGCCTTATTCTAAAATTAATGAAATAGTTATTTCCCCTCATCAATCTACACACAATACCTCATAACGATAAAGCAAAAACAGGTTTTTAGACATTTTTACGTGTCTTCTTGGGTATGACGCTACAACCTTGACACACCTGTATTTGGGGAGTTTCTCCCATTCTTCTTTACAGATCCTCTCAAGTTCTGTCAGGTTGGATGGGGAGCGTTGTTGCACAGCTATTTTCAGGTCTCTCCAGAGATGTTTGATCGGGTTAAGGTATGGGCTCTGGCTGGGCCACTCAAGGAAATTCAGAGACTCGTCCCACAGCCACTCCTGCATTGTCTTGGCTGTGTGCTTAGGTTCGTTGTCCTGTTGGAAGGTGAACCTTCGCCCCAGTCTGAGGTCCTGAGCGCTCTGTAGCAGGTTTTCATCAAGAATCTCTCTGTACTTTGCTCCATCATCTTTCCTTTGATCCTGACATGTCTCCCAGTCCCTGCCACTGAAAAACATCCCCACAGTATGATGCTGCCACCACCATGCTTCACAGTAGGGATGGTATTGTCCAGGTGATGAGCGGTGCCTGTTTTCCTTTCATCTAGGAAGAGTCTTGTTGGTTCCAAACTTCTTCCATTTAAGAATGATGGAGGCCACTGTGTTCTTGAGGACCTTCAATGCTGCAGAATTTCTTTAGTACCCTTCCCCAGATCTGTGCCTCAACACAATCCTGTTTCGGAGTTTGCTCTGACATGTAATGTGTCAAGACTCTCTCTCCTTGGTGAGGGTCAAAGGTGACAGATCAGCTTGGAACATGGTGGACAGATAGCCAGATCCCCACTCTCTCCCACAGGAGAGGAGAGGGGGGAGTTGAGCCTGTTTTATGACTTATAACAGTACATTTAGAAAGAACTTTCTCTTTCTTGCCCTGCAGTATTGGGAAGGTAAAAATCAATTTGTTACAGATAGACTTGTGCCGGCAAAAACTCTAACATCCAAAAGTGGATTGTGGAACAATATTTCTAACTTAAAAAATATGGGAAATGGTCGGTGGGGACTTAATAATAATCCTGTCACATTGTTTATTATTTTGTTATATCATTAAGGATGGTATATCAAGGTAACGGTAACTCTGAAACATTATATGATTAAATATGAGAATACTTTTGTTAAGATAGCAATGTTATTTTAGCCTTCTACATGAGAATTGTTAATCTAAAATTTTGCCCAATCAGTAGCCACGCCCAAGTGAACTCAGAGTTCGTGTCAGCAGGACGGAACGCCCCATTTGGCCAGAGTGCTTAAAAGGATCTATATACAGACCAAGCAGACGGACGGTTTAAACTGGACATCACGAATGGTTAAAACTACAAGACCAGCGTGACAGACAACGTGAGCTGAACTTTACGAAATTGTTGGAACCTCTGACAACCAGACCAAAACATGCCGGGATACTGCTGGCATGTAAAGTGGTCGGGAGCTGAACCCTGAATAATCAACCATTGATACCAAAAAACGTGAGATGGTGGTCCACCTAGGAGACCAGAAGCATTTACAGTCTCGAGCTGTGCATGTAAAAGTGGTCCTTGAACTTCGACTAAAGACACGAGGTTGGAAGGAAGAAACCCCATCTCAGACTATCACTGGTATGTCTGAAGTATCTACTCTAATGAACACTCCAAGACCAGCGAATCTCTACAACAAAGAAGGACATTGTGACCTCTGGTGGACAACCAAAATCAAAAGAAATCAGCTAATTGACATCATTTGAGTCAATTGGAGGTGTACCTGTGGATGTATTTCAAGGCCTACCTTCAAACTCACTGCCTCCTTGCTTGACATCATGGGAAAATCAAAAGAAATCAGCCAAGACCTCAGAAAAAAATTGTAGACCTCCACAAGTCTGGTTCATCCTTGGGAGCAATTTCCAAATGCCTGAAGGTACCACGTTCATCTGTACAAACAATAGTACTTGAGTATAAACACCATGGGACCACGCAGCCGTCATACCGCTCAGGAAGGAGATGTGTTCTGTTTCCTAGAGATGAACATACTTTGGTGCAAAAAGTGTGAATCAATCTCAGACCAAGAGGAAAGCACCTTGTGAAGATGCTGGAGGAAACAGGCACAAAAGTATCTATATCCACACTAAAACGAGTCCTATATCGACATAACCTGAAAGGCCACTCGGCAAGGAAGAAGCCACTGCTCCAAAACCGCCATAAATAGCCAGACTACAGTTTGCAACTGCACATGGGGACAAAGATTGTACTTTTTGGAGAAATGTCCTCTGGTCTGATGAAACAAAAATAGAACTGTTTGGCCATAATGACCATCGTTATGTTTGGAGAAAAATAGGGGAGGCTTGCAAGCCGAAGAACACCATCCCAACCGTGAAGCACGGGGGTGGCATCATCATGTTGTGGGGGTGCTTTGCTACAGGAGGGACTGGTGCACTTCGCAAAATAGATGGCATCATGAGGGAGGAAAATTATGTGGATATATTGAAGCAATATCTCAAGACATGTGTCAGGAAGTTAAAGCTTGGTCGCTAATGGTTCTTCCAAATGGACAATGACCCCAAGCAAACTTCCAAAGTTGTGGCAAAATGGCTTAAGGACAACAACGTCAAGCTATTGGAGTGGCCATCACAAAGCCCTGACCTCAATCCCATAGAAAATTTGTGGGCAGAACTGAAAAAGCATGTGCGAGCAAGGAGGCCTACAAACCTGACTCAGTTACACCAGCTCTGTCAGGAGAAATGGGCCAAAATTCATCCAAATTATTGTGGGAAGCTTGTAGAAGGCTACCTGAAACATTTCACGCAAGTTCAACAATTTAAAGGCAATTCTATCAAATACTAATTGAGTGTATGTAAACTTCTGACCCACTGGGAATGTGAAGAAATAAATAAAATCTGAAGTAAATCATTCTCTCTGCTATTATTCTGACATTTCACATTCTTAAAATAAAGTGGTGATCCTAACTGACCTAAAACAGGACGTTTTTACTAGGATTAAATGTCAGGAATTGTGATAAACTGAGTTTAAATGTATTTGGCTAAGGTGAATGTAAACTTCCGACTTCAACTGTATATACTATAAGTTGACTCTCTTTGTCTCTCTCTTTCTTTATCTTTCCCCACCCCCCTTTCCATTGTGTAACAAGCCATCATATCGTGTCAGTCCACTAGGGACTTTTATCTCATGTAAGTTTGCATGGTATTCTGTGTTATTATTTAGTTAGTTAATATATAAATGATTAAATCAATATGTGTAGTACTGAATATTCAAAAGGGCTAGGGTTTTTGTGGATCCACGGATTATATAACATTCAGAATAAGACTGAGGTAATAATTAATAATTGACTGTTATTGATGTAAGAGATATCTGTATATCTTTAGAGTTTAAGTCTAAAGATATCCTAATGAGTTAATTGTTACATGATTAATTTAATAGAGTAACAATTAAACATAGTTAGTTGATAAAATAAATAATAGTCATCAGATTAATGATAGTCACGTCACGACAAATGTCAACTGTGGGACCTTATATAGACAGGTGTGTGCCTTTCCAAATTATGTCCAATCAATTGAATTTACCACAGCTGGACTCCAACTAAGTTGTAGAAACATCCTTTTTATTTAATACATTTTATAAAAAGGCTGTAACGTAACAACATGTGGAAAAAAGAAGGGTCTGAATACTTTCTGAATGCACTGTAGGCAGCGTGTGAGTTTTAAATTTGGGGAAGATAATTTTCAGCATAAAATGCACCTTTATAATAAAGCATTCCATGCATCACTGCAATTGCTGACTTATGTAAGATAGCCTACCTTTAGTAATGTAATGAGTACATTGGATAGTCATTGTTTAAAAAGCCATACTACAACCTGTGTGTTGTGATAATTGCTTTGTCTGCTCTATGACCTGTTCATTCATATGCCTTCTGACCGTGATATATAGACTTAAAGGCTGAGACAATAAGAAGACACAGTAGCACAATAAATTCAACCACACCTTTGTTGTATAACAAAACAGGATAGCAACATCGGTCCACAAATCAGATTGCATGTACAGTAACAGACATTTGTATGACCTAAAGCATGGTCAAGCAAGTTAATGTTTCCGACATTTTCAGACCACTAAACCACTATTGATTTAGAACCGCAGAGAGTTACCTCAAGTCACAATGAAAACAGGAGCTGCCTCCACTATTCCACTAGTACCATTTCAACTTCAGCATTTCAACATCATCAAATCACTTCGGCTTAGTCTAATACAGTGACAACTAAAAGTTATCAAAAACTATTTAGTCCAATCAACTTAAGCTAAATATGATGTGGCTGTCCATTGTTCTGATTTCTGTGTGAGTGTGTGTGTGTGGTGGGGGGGGGGGGGGGGGGGGGGGGGGGGGGGTGTACGTGTGCATTCGTGCAAATAGAAAAACATGTTGAAACGCCAATGCCATCCTTCTCTCTTTCATGTTGACGAAATGGTCTATCGCTCTGTCATACAGTATACGTTTTATTTTGTTGTTGTCCTATTCGCACGGGACTAGTATTACTATAGAACGTTGGTTATGTAATTACTATCCCAGCATGTCTGTTTTTCCAGTGGATGATTCGGACGGGATTAGTTTTACCAAATTTACCAAATTGCCACTTAATTTTTCTTGTTCAATATTGACTATTATGACGGAATCCTGGAGGCTATTCTAGGCGTGAAGATATTTCACGTCCAGGGGCAACCCTTAATTCAGGGTAGAGCCCCATCTGTTTTGAGCCCCAAATGTTTTGCAAAAATACATATTTATTTTTTTAAACAAATGGGGGAGGCTTGACTGTTTTGCATGTTATTTTGGCATTAACACGTGTCACATGTCAGTTTGCAAACAATGTAAAAAATATATACATATCATTGAGTTAATAAAGCCGCATACAAACAAGGTCTATTTTTTGTTTTCTTGAGTAAGGGAGCTCCAAAATGGAGCCTAGCTCAGTGCTTTCTGTGGTGGTGGGGAAAGCCAGCAGAAAATACTGAGCATTGCGCCGTGATTAGCTCAGTGTTCTGTCACTCATGGGGACACTACATCAGCTCCAAGTCTAAGGGTAGACTTTGAAAATGTTTGCCCCTTGGGTGCTGCCATAGAGTTACATTAGAAGTGCCCATCCAAGAAGGCAGAAAGTCATTGGCCACAGATAAAATGACGTCAAATCACGTTATATCTACAGTAGCTTGGATTGAACAAAAATGTATTGTATGTTGCTGCATAAATGATGTAATATGCCAGGGAGACATGTATACTATAGCTAAGAAAGTAATGTTAATACTAAGTGTATGTTGTGTAGTAAGCTGTTAGTAGCCCTTGTGCCTCACCCTAGTAATTTGGTCCATTTTCACCTCTTAATTTCGCCTACTGCTCTGACTTGGTGGTGCACATGTAGCCTATAACCTGTTTTTGAGAAAAGCAATCATCAAAAATTGTAAGAGCTTTCATTGTCTGCTTATATGCCCCCTTTATTTATCCTACATTCTTACTTGGTGTACAGGGAGAACACTGTAAGAATGACCCATGTTCTGAATTCTGTCGCTGTATATTTCAAAAGTGCTGAACAAATAGTTTTATTGACGACGTCTGTCCTCGCTCGCTCATTAATGTCTTAATCAAAATTACGGATTGACTCTTATCCGCTTGTCGTCCCCTTAAGCCATAGTTTGTACATCTCAATTGTCAGTAGAAACCACATTTGTTTAAGCAAGTCAGCCATATCAGCTATGTTTTTAAAAGGCAGTAAATGAGGACGAATGAACTGTTTCACTGCCAGACAAGGCTCCGCTGATAGCCAGGTGTAGCAGTGGTAAGGTGTTGGGACTGCTGTTGGGACTCTGCTGTTGGACCAGCTTTATGTTGGCCCTAACGGTTTGTGGACACCATTTGTCACCGTTATAGTGCTAATAATGTATTGTTTAGTGTTGTGTTGTGTAGTTGCTTTGCTGGCATGCATCCCACAATCATTTGTTTTTTTGCCCCACCAAGATTTACATGCTAAAATCGCCACTGTTCACGTCCAGGGACAGCATAAAATTGGCCTAATGGCCTTCAGTTCTGAGATAGTCAAAATAATAAAATAAAATAAAAATGTCACCTTTATTTAACCAGGTAGGCTAGTTGAGAACAAGTTCTCATTTACAACTGCGACCTGGCCAAGATAAAGCAAAGCAGTTCGACACATACAACAACACAGAGTTACACATGGAATAAACAAACATACAGTCAATAATACAGTAGAAAAAGTATATATACAGTGTGTGCAAATGAGGTAAGATAAGGGAGGTAAGGCAATGGTGGCGAAGTAATTACAATATAGCAATTACACACTGGAATAGTAGATGTGCAGAAGATGAATGTTCAAGTAGAGATACTTTGGTGCAAAGGAGCAAGATAAATAAATACAGTATGGGGATGAGGTAGTTGGATGGGCTATTTACAGATGGGCTATGTACAGGTGCAGTGATCTGTGAGCTGCTCTGACAGCTGGTGCTTAAAGCTAGTGAGGGAGATATGTGTCTCCAGCTTCAGTGATGCTTGCAGTTCCTTCCAGTCATTGGCAGTAGAGAACTGGAAGGAAAGGCTGCCAAAGGAGGAATTGGCTTTGGGGGTGACCAGTGAGATATACCTGCTGGAGAGCGTGCTGCGGGTGGGTGCTGCTATGGTGATCAGTGAGCTGAGATAAGGCGGGGCTTTACCTAGCAAAAACTTGTAGATGACCTGGAGCCAGTGGGTTTGGCGACGAGTATGAAGCGAGGGCCAGCCAACGAGAGAGTACAGGTCGCAGTGGTGGGTAGTATATTGGGCTTTGGTGACAAAACGGATGGCACTGTGATAGACTGCATTCAATTTATTGAGTAGAGTGTTGGAGGTTATTTTGTAAATGACATCGCCGAAGTCGAGGATCGGTGGATGGTCAGTTTTACGAGGGTATGTTTGGCAGCATGAGTGAAGGATGCTTTGTTGAGGAATAGGACGCCGATTCTAGATTTAATTTTGGATTGAAGATGCTTAATGTGAGTCTGGAAGGAGAGTTTACAGTCTAACCAGACACCTAGGTATTTGTAGCTGTCCACATATTCTAAGTCAGAACCGTGGAGAGTAGTGATGCTGGATGGACGGGCAGGTGTGGGCAACGATCGGTTGAAGAGCATGCATTTAGTTTTACTTGCATTTAAGAGCAGTTGGAGGCCATGGAAGGAGAGTTGTATGGCATTGAAGCTCGTTTTGAGGTTAGTTAACACAGTGTCCAAAGAAGGGCCAGAAGTATACATAATGGTGTCGTCTGCGTAGAGGTGGATCAGAGAATCACCAGCTGCAAGGGTGATATCATTGATGTATACAGAGAAGAGAGTCGGCTCGAGAATTGAACCCTGTGGCACCCCCATAGAGACTGCCAGAGGTCCGGACAACAGGCACTCCGATTTGACACACTGAACTCTATCAGAGATGTAGTTGGTTAACCAGGCGAGGCAATCATTTGAGAAACCTTGGCTGTTGAGTCTGCCGATCAGAATGTGATGATTGACAGAGTCGAAAGCCTTGACCAAGTCGATGAATACGGCTGCACAGTATTGTCTCTTATCGATGGCGGTTATGATATCGTTTAGGACCTTGAGCATGGCTGAGGTGCACCCATGGCTTGCTCTGAAACCAGATTGCATAGCGGAGAAGGTACGGTGGGATTCCAATTGGTCGGTAATCTGTTTGTTAATACATATCAATAGCAAAATAACCATGATCTGTAACCTTTGCAGATATTTCATTACCTGATGTATTTGCCAATTTATTAATTAATTGGCTCAATATCATCCACTTCATCTTTTACAAGAGAAGTATGGCACTAGGAAAGTTGATATGTGAAAAAACAAATCATTCATCTATAGGCTAGGTCCATATCACTTTGTTTGAAGCATCCATTTGTTCCCATGCCCTTCTTACCCAAACTGGATGCAGCACCTGTTAAACTCTGTAATATCCCTCAAAACACAGGGATGATAATTTGCAAGAGATAAGTATTATCAGAGGACCTGGGAGTTTGCAAAAATAATCCATGTTTTTAGGACTGGGATAATAACATTCCTGCCTACAAAGAATTACTGACATGGCAGATTCGGGCGGGACTAAAATTATAGATGTTGTGATTTGTGCTCATGCATATAATTACATTTCCTGAGCTCCTTCAGTAAAACTTATCCCGTCTGAATAGGGCTCTAGGCTACCTGGCTAAAATGCTTGCTCACTAGCCTAACTTCCATTCATGGGCAACGTTAGCTAGTTAACATTAGCCTTCTACATCTAGCTACATATTGAACTTCCATCCTCTCAGGCCAGGGGTACAACAATGTATGAATTAATGGTTGGATCAGAATCGCTGTTATAATCATTGGCCAGTATGGAGAATTAAGTAAAACCATAAGTCCAAATCTCTATCTCCATCCATGGCTAATTTAGGAAAGGGAACATTTTAGCTAGCTGGCTAGCTAGTCACCTGGAGGACAACAACACAACAAGATGCAACAATTCATGTTTTTCTTTCAATGAAGAATGCTCTCAATGGGATTCAATAGGAGCGACACCAAATACAAGCTGGCTTCCCTTTACACTTTTGGTGCGCCAGGACCATTCACAGTTGAGCTCGCTCAGTTTAGCTCAACGCTGATTGACACATTTTTATACTTCTTTTGTCAAGGGAGTCCAGATCCTTGCTGGCTTCCCTTGCCTTCAATGCTACGGGCGGAACAATGTCATACTCGGTTGGAACAGACAACTTCAGATAGATGGCCTACACTAGAGAGGCAGAGGGGCGCTGTTCCGCTCGCTCGGATGCTGTCTTCAATGAAATACATTCAACATCTTGCGAATCACAGAGAGATGAAAGATACCTTAATATATGTTTTTTTATTGGTACATTTTTTGGGGAAGCCTGGCTTCCCTAGGCCTACAAGAAGGGGAGACACAAATGGAATATGATGTCCATCTAAACTGGAGGAGGAAATTATTGTCCAAATACCACCTTTAAAGTAGCACCGATGCTCTCCTCAGTGTACACCGTTCTCTGGCGCCAATAATATAGGCTATACTGTTCTTTGCTTTTTTTCTTAGAAGCTAATGATCCTCTGTGGCAAATTACTAATTTGGCTATTTAATTCAGTTTAGGGCAAGGATGGGCAACTTTGATGTGGGTGGGGACCACAAAAAAATCTGAACTTATCATGAGGGGCTGCAGTTGCTCTTGCAATTGTACACATTTTGCCATGGGGCGTAAAATTTTGCTGGCTGTTCTAAAGCTAATTTGCTGCAATTATATACATTTGGCCATACGGTGGAGATTTGTTTTTAATATAATATCTGAGTGAGACTGAATAACAAAATCAATTCAAACCTGATTACTACCAGTTCAGATAACTGGCCAGTGGCCTCTAGACTAATTTACCAATTAAAAAAATGTTAGCTGACATCGGTTAATTGAGTTACTATCAGTGACTGACATAACAAGAGAAACTGACTGAGTATGCCCCCCCCAAGAAAAGAGAATACTTTATTTTAGGGGGGGGGGGGGGGTGATCTGAGGGCCTTCCAAAGGGGGGCATGCAGCCTGTGGCCGCCAGTTGCCCATCGTTGCTTTAGGGAAAGCTTACCCTAGCCTTATGGACGCGCCATCTATGCTGGCATATTAAAAACATAAAGACAAGTTACCTTCATTAGCTATTGGAGAGCAGGCAACTGTGAGCCATTCTTAATCAAAAATAATTCCACACATACAGCACCAGTCAAAAGTTTGGACACTCCTACTCATTCAAGGGTTTTTCTTTATTTTTACTATTTTATATATTGTAGAATAATAGTGAAGACATCAAAACTATGAAATAACGCATATGGAATCATGTAGTAACCAAAAAAAGTGTAAAACAAATCAAATATATTTTATATTTGAGATTCTTCAAAGTAGCCACCCTTTGCCTTAATAACAGCTTTGCACACTCTTGGCATTATCTCAACCAGCTTCATGAGGTAGTCACCTGGAATGCATTTCAATTAACATGTGTGTCTTGTTAAAAGGTCATTTGTTTAATGTCTTTCCTTCCTAATGCCTTTGAACCAATCAGTTGTGTTTGAGCAAGGTAGGGGTGGTATACAGAAGATAGCCCTATATGGTAAAATATGAAGTCCATATTATGGCAAGAACAGCTCAAATAAGCAAAGAGAAACAACTTTAAGACATGAAGGTCAATCAAGAACTTTGAAAGTGTCTTCAAGTGCAATCGCAAAAACGATCAAGCGCTATGATCATGAGGACCGCCACAGGAAAGGAAGACCCAGAGTTACCTCTGCTGCAGAGGATAAGTTCATTAGAGTTAACTGCCCCTCAGATAAATGCTTCACACAGTTCAAGTAACAGACACATCTCAACATCATCTGTTCAGAGAAGACTGCATGAATCAGGCCTTCATGGTTGAATTGCTGCTAAGAAACCACTACTAAAGGACATCAATAAGAAGAGACTTGCTTGGGCCAAGAAACATGAGCAATGGACAGTAGACTGGTGGAAATCTGTTCTTGGTTTGATGATTCCAAATTTAATTTTTTTGGTTCTAACCGCCATGTCTTTTTGAGACACAGAGTAGGTGAATGGATGGCCTCTGCATGTGTGGTTCCCACCGTGAAGCATTGAGGATGAGGTGTGATGGCGTGGGGGTGCTATGCTGGTGACACTGTCTGTGATTTATTTAGAATTCAAGGCACACTTAACTAGCATGGCTACCATAGCATTTTGCAGCAATACGCCATCCCATCTGGTTTGCGCTTAGTGGGACTATAATTTGTGTTTCAACAGGACAATGACCAAACACACTTCCAGGCTGTGTTAGGGATATTTTACCAAGAAGGAAAGTGATGGAGTGCTGCATCAGATGACCTTGCCTCCACAATCCCCCGACCTCAACCGAATTGAGATGGTTTGTGATGAGTCGGACAGCAGAGTGAAGGAAAAGCAGCCTACAAGTTCTCAGCATATGTGGGAACTCCACATATGCTGAGAAAGATAGACTGCATTTGCATTACTAAAGTTGCATAAGTAACTTAAATTAAGCATACAGGAGGACCTGGTCTTTGTTAACCACTCAACACAGAATAGCCGCATGTGCGCACTCCCTCGGAAATTATTTGGAGAAATATCCTTTTTATTTTATTCAGCTGTGTTCAATCGTATTCTTCTCACTATAAAATATAAAATAACGCCACGGAAATTATGCTAAATTAACTAGTGTAGCCCACAGCCAGATGGCATAGCCAGATCAGGGTGTAACATAAGGACAACTCAGAATATGCTATTCTGTTCTTCTGAAGTAGGCTACATTTTCTTCATATCATGTTTCCTTAGAACTGCCTAAAATAAATAATTGATTTATTGTGATGGTGTAGACTATATTAAATGTAATTGTTAGACTTTTTAAAATGTTGAGGTTCCAAAGGTCTGCATCAGTGACTTGTAGGCTATGTGGAAGCCAGGAGATGCTACATGTATTTATGTTAAGTAATGGTAACCGGCAGTTATTTGCATGACAATCACTGGCTTGCCATGCATGAAAATGGCATAACAGGTTGGTCGAGGTAATTTGTATAGTGACTATGCATACAGTAGATAATAAACAGGGAGTAGCAGCAGTGTAAAAAAAACAAAAAACAATTTCAATAGTTTGAGTGGCCATTTGATTAACTGTTCAGCAGTCTTTTGGCTTGGGGGTAGAAGCTGTTAAAGAGCCTTTTGGTCCTAGACTTGGCGCTACGGTGCCGCTTGCCGTGCAGTAGCAGAGAGAACAGTCTATGACTTGGGTGACTGGAGTCTTTGACCATTTTTTGGGCCTTCCTTTGACGCTGCCTAGTATATAGGTCCTGGATGTCAGGAAGCTTGGCCCCCAGTGATGTACTGGGCCGTACACACTATCCTCTGTAGAGCCTTTTCCTATAGTCCATGATCAGCTCCTTTGTCTTGCTCACATTGAGGGAGAGATTGTTGTCCTGGCACCACACAGCCAGGTCTCTGACCTCCTTCCTATAGGCTGTCTCATTGTTGTCGGTGATCAGGCCTACCACTGTTGTGTCGTCAGCAAACGTAATAATGGTGTTGGAGTCGTGCTTGGCCACGCAGTCGTGGGTGAACAGGGAGTACAGGAGGGGACTTAGCAGGCACCCCTGAGGGGCCCCAGTGTTGAGTATCAGCGTGGTAGATGTATTGTTGCCTACAGTTAACACCTTGGGGGCGCCCCGTCAGGATGACCAGGATCCAGTTGCAGAGGGAGGTGTTTAGAATCCCACAACAGAGTACAGTTATTGCATTTTACAAGAACGGATGATAACTTCTGAAAACCTCCTATAATATGCTTTGTTATTCCATAATTTATAAGCAATATCTCATAGCTCTGCACATCCAGACTAGTTAAGTACAGAAAGAGAAACAGGGAATACATAATTACCATGATTATGTACCAAATGACACTATTCCCTATGGGCCCTGGTCAAAAGTAGTGCACTATAGAAATAAGATGTAATTTGGGACAAAGTCAATGCAGAGCTTCCAGAGGCGATTCTCTCTGCTGTTCAGGTTCCTCCCCTCACCACTCCGCATTATCCATATTGATTTGGCTGGGTTTTATTAAGGTAGGTCTGCTGCGTGGAGAGGAAACCCCTAAAAGAGACCAGGAACCAGCCGCATGTTGCAGCTGCAGTGTGTGTGTGTCTCAGTGTGTGTCATGTCACATACTGAACATATATCACATCTGTCCAAACAGTTTATTCCTAATTCATTCCATGTGCAAATGGCTGAATAACAACGTGGCTAGCTTCCAACGCTCCTAATGATACTATTAGCACACCACTAATGTGTTCACAGCCATAAAGAACTCATCTGTTGTATGGTGCATGAACGTTTTACCATGCCAGCCACGTACCTCTCTCTCTCTCTCTCTCTCTCTCTCTCTCTCTCTCTGCCTCCATCAGTTCATCACTCCCTCCATCACTCCATCATTCTCTCCCTTCCTCCCTCCCTGAGTGAGCCAGTGTGGGATCGTGCCTGAGGCCATGGCACCTGTTTCTGAGTATGACAGGGGAGAAGTGCCCCAATCAGAACCGTCCATTTTCAGCTATTTATCTGGATCAAGAAGACTCTGGTCCCATTGTGCATTGCTGTGTATTCTAGCACATATTTGCCAGTTTTGTATCTGTTTTGTTACTTATGATCAACCTATCAACTGTAGAATGATGCCATTAAAATCATCGTAACCTAGCAGGTAGTAAGGATTCTATGAAAGAAGCAATGAGCCAACAAAGTGTCTATTTGGAACTGTGCTTCACTGCAGCTTTCTGAGTTCACTGTGTTCAATAGAAAAACAATGGGGAATGGTGGACATCCTTCTTAGACAGAAGAGGCTATACCGCTTTAACCCCTGTAGGTAAAGGTAATGGATACAAACTACATTAGCACAGCGGCCTTCCATAAATATATGGTGGAAAGGGTTTGTCCATTACGAGGATGATGGTCATTATTCAGACAGAAGTAACAGGAATGAGAACACAAATGCGCTTTTATCTGCATTGTGACATTTGTGAAATAGAGGAGCACTTGTCTGGTCTTGCTCAATGTCTGGTCTGTGGAGGAACGGGACATCTGTCTGCCAGTGGGCACTGGCTATATGAGGATAGATAGGCAGGGAAGCATTTACACAGATGGGTCATACACATTACCAATGGGAGCTGACTTAAAGGGAGAAATGTGTAGCATAATATCAGCTGTTTTCTAGATTTCAAAACGCATTATTCACTGTCCATATCATCTGCCCTTAAAACATAATTAATAATAATGGTCTAATACATATCTTAGAGATACATATTATTTGGTAACATTTTACCATGTCGCTACTTTGACATATTCTAATGAGACCATGCTGACTATTAGTCTGTGTACCAGTCTCTTTAGCTAACATTCCACTCCTTGCCTTTCCTTGTCATTACCAAAGAGACACCATAGACACACTACGATTTGCATACCGCCCAAACAGATCCATGGACTACAGAATCAGAATTGCTATCGCACTGTATACTGCCCTATCCCATCTGGACAAGAGGAATACCTATGTAAGACACTAGCGGTTCTGGGTGGGGGGCAGTTCCCCTGTGACAACAATTTTGAAACCCCCTTGTGGGCCCCCTAAATGTGGAGTATGAAATCAATTTTACATAACTAGGTTTTGCTATCGTTCTTTTTTTACATCCGTTATTAGACAGTGGCAGGAATGATGATTATGAACATGGTATTTTGCCTGCTGATGCCTGCAATGCAGTGAAGAAAATGCTATGACAACAATAACGTCTAATGTAACTGGCCCCTCTAACAGTACAACTGGCCCTAGCTTGGCCCCCCCCAGTTGAAATGGTCTAGAACCGCCACTGATGTAAGAATGCTGTTCATCAACTTCCGCTCAGCCTTCAACACCATAGTGCCCTCCAACCTCATCACTAAGCCCTGGGTCTGAACTCTGCCCTGTGCAACTGGGTCCAGGACTTCCTGAGCGACAGTTAACGTATGCAACGATACCTCTGCCGTGCTGACGCTCAACACGGGTGCCCGTGCTCAGCCCCCTTCTGTACTCACTGTTCACCTATGACCGCGTGGCTCCAACTCAAATCATCAAGTTTGCTGACAACACAACAGTGGTAGGCCTGATTACCAAAGTGGTGCCAGGAAAATAACTTCTCCCCCATCAACTAAACAAAGGAGATGATCGTGGACTTCAGGAGACAGCAGAGAGAGCAGGCCCTCATCCACGTCAACGGGCCGCAGTGTAGAGTGAAAAGCTTCGAGTTCCTCGGCATGGACATTACTGACAACCTGAAATGGTCCATTCACACAGACAGTGTGGTTAAGAAGGCACAACAGCGCCTCTACTGAAGAAATTCAGCTTGGCCCTTAAGACCCTCATGAACTGCTATAGATGCACCATTGAGAGCATCCTGTCGGGCTGTATCGCCGCCTGGTACGGCAACTGCACAATCTACAACTGCAGGGCTCTCCAGAGGATGGTGTGGTCAGCCCAACGCATCACCGGGGGTACACTGCCTGCCCTCCAGGACATCTAAAGCACCCGGTGTAACTAGAAGGCCAAGAAGATCATCAAGGAACTTATCCTCCCGAGTCATGGCCTTTTCACCCCGCTACCATCTAGAAGGTGGAGACAGTACAGGTGCATCAAAGCTGGGACCGAGAGACTGAAAAACAAATTCTATCTCCAGGCATCACACTGTTAAACAGTCACCACTAGCCGGCCTCCACCCAGTACCCTGTTCTGAGCCTTAGTCACTGTTACTAGCCAGCTATCACCCGGTACTTTACCCTGCACCTTAGAGACTGTTGCCCTATGTACATAGTCATCAATCACTCAATCAAATGTTATCATGAAGCCCTTCTTACATCAGCTGATGTCACAAAGTGCTGTACAGAAATCCAGCCTAAAACCCCAAACAGCAAGCAATGCAGGTGTAGAAGCACGGTGGCTAGGAAAAACTCCCTAGAAAGGCCAGAACCTAGGAAGAAACCTAGAGAGGAACCAGGCTATGAGGGGTGGCCAGTCCTCTTTTGGCTGTGCCGGGTGGAGATTATAACAGAACATGGCCAAGCTGTTCAAATGTTCATAAATGACCAGCATGGCCAAATAATAATAATCACAGTGGTTGTCGAGGGTGCAACAGGTCAGCACCTCAGGAGTAAATGTCAGTTGGCTTTTCATAGACGATCATTCAGAGTATCTCTGCCGCTCCTGCTGTCTCTAGGGAGTTGAAAACAGCAGGTCTGGGACAGGTAGCACGTCCGGTGAACAGGCCAGGGTTCCATAGCCGCAGGCAGAACAGTTGAAACTGGAGCAGCAGCACAGCTAGGTTGACTGTGGACAAGAAGGAGTCGTCAGGCCAGGTAGTCCTGAATCATGGTCCTAGGGCTCAGGTCCTCTGAGAGAGAGAGAGAAAGAAAGAAAGAAAGAAAGAGAGAGAGAGAGAGAAAGAAAGAGAGAAAAAGAGAGAAAAAGAGAGAGAGAATGTTTACAGTGTAAACAGTGTTTAGAATACATACTATTTTACCCACTTCATATGTAAAGTAAAGACACTGTAAAGTCCATGGAGAATAAGAACACCTCCTCCCAGCTGCCCACTGCACTGAGGATAGGAAACTCTGTCACCACCAATAAATCCACTATAATTGAGATTTCCAATAAGCATTTTTTTACTGCTGGCCATGTTTTCCACCTGGCTACCCCTACCGCGGTCAACAGAACTGCACCCCCCACAGCTACTCACCCAAGCCTTCCCCATTTCTCCTTCTCCCAAATCCAGTCAGCTGATGTTCTGAAAGAGCTGCAAAATCTGGACCCCTACAAATCAGCCGGGCTAGACAATCTTTACCCTTTCTTTATAAAATGATCTGCTGAAATTGTTGCAACCCCTATTACTAGCCTGTTCAACCTTTCTTTCGTGTCGTCTGAGATTCCCAAAGATTGGAAAGCAGCTGCGGTCATCCCCCTCTTCAAAGAGGGGGACACTCTTGACCCAAACTGCTACAGACCTATATCTATCCTACCCTGTCTTTCTAAGGTCTTCGAAAGCCAAGTAAACAAACAGATTACCGACCATTTCGAATCCCACCGCACCTTCTCCGCTATGCAATCTGGTTTCAGAGCTGGTCATGGGTGCACCTCAGCCACGCTCAAGGTCCTAATCGATATCGTAACCGCCATCGATAAGAAACAATACTGTGCTGCCGTATTCATTGACCTGGCCAAGGCTTTCGACTCTGTCAATCACCACATCCTCATCGGCAGACTCAATAGCCTTGGTTTCTCAAATGATTGCCTCGCCTGGTTCACCAACTACTTCTCTGATAGAGCTCAATGTGTCAAATCGGAGGGCCTGTTGTCCAGGCCTGCGGCAGTCTCTATGGGGGTGCCACAGGGTTCAATTCTTGGGCCAATTATTTTCTCTGTATACATCAATGATGTCGCTCTTGCTGCTGGTGATCCACCTCTACGCAGACGATACCATTCTGTATACTTCTGGCCCTTCTTTGGACACTGTATTAACAATCCTCCAGACGAGCTTCAATGCCATACAACTCTCCTTCCGTGGCCTCTAACTGCTCTTAAATCCAAGTAAAACTAAATGCATTCGGTTCTGACTTAGAATATGTGGACAGCTACAAATACCTAGGTGTCTGGTTAGACTGTAAACTCTCCTTCCAGACTCACATCAAACATCTCCAATCCAAAGTTAAATCTAGAATTGGCTTCTTATTTCGCAACAAAGCATCCTTCACTCATGCTGCCAAACATACCCTCGTAAAACTGACCATCCTACCGATCCTCGACTTCGGCGATATCATTTATAAAATAGCCTCTAATACCCTACTCAATAAACTGGATGCAGTCTATCACAGTGCCATCCGTTTTGTCACCAGAGCCCCATATACTACCCACCACTGCGACCTGTAAGCTCTCGTTGGCTGACCCTCGCTTCATACTCGTCGCCAAACCCACTGGCTCCAGGTCATCTACAAGACCCTGCTAGGTAAAGTCCCCCCTTATCTCAGCTCACTGGTCACCATAGCAACACCCACCTGTAGCACGCGCTCCAGCAGGTATATCTCTCTGGTCACCCCCAAAGCCAATTCCTCCTTTGGCCGTCTCTCCTTCCAGTTCTCTGCTGCCAATGATTGGAACGAACTACAAAAATCTCTGAAACTGGAAACACTTATCTCACTCACTAGCTTTAAGCACCAGCTGTCAGAGCAGCTCACAGATCACTGCACCTGTACATAGCCCATCTATAATTTAGCCTAAACAACTACCCCTTCCCCTACTGTATTTATTTATTTATTTTGCTCCTTTGCACCCCATTATTTCTATTTATACTTTGCACTTTCTTCCACTACAAATCTACCATTCCAGTGTTTTACTTGCTATATTGTATTTACTTTGCCACAATGGACTTTTTTTTATCTCACCTCATTTGCTCACATTGTATATAGACTTATTTTTCTACTGTATTATTGACTGTATGTTTGTTTTACTCCATGTGTAACTCTGTGTTGTTGTATGTGCCGAACTGCTTTGCTTTATCTTGGCCAGGTCGCAATTGTAAATGAGAACTTGTTCTCAACTAGCCTATCTGGTTAAATAAAGGTGAAAAAAAATTAAGAAAAATGTTACATATATATTGTGTATTCTATTCAAGGCTCATCCTAAATATCTACTTCTGTAAACACCTTTTCTATTCATATACTGCCCATACTGTCTATACACACCATTATATACATATACACAGTATATATTCTGGACTCTGACGTCGCTCAATCTGATATTTCTTAATATCTTCCTTTTTATGTTCGGGACTGTGTGTATTGTTTTTTAATGTGAAGTATTACTGCACTGTTGGAGCTACAAACATAAGCATTTCACTGCACCTGCTATAACATCTGAAAAATATGTGTACGCAACCAACAACATTTGATTTGATTTGGCCTTTAGGCAAACTCAATGTTTAATATGCAATGGATTTATAGTTGCTCATTGGTTGTTGGAATTAACATTAATATTTTCGATGACATGTGTAGTCTCGAAAATAGAATAAAATGTACAACAAAGTCAAAAACAAATATGTAGCTGTTAGCTAGGCAAGTTGTTGTTATTTTGAAGCTTAAAATCAAAACTAAGATGTTTTGTGGTTGGAATTGCAGTTTATATTTAGTTTGATAATTGAGATACTTTTGACAGACTTGTTTCCACTGGACAACCAAAAAATGGTTGCTTAGCAACCGGACACCAAACTGTTCTATGGAGAAAAAAAGTGATTGTGTTCCAATATTTGCATAATCGGTGTGATTGGAGGATAGCTGAGGGTGATCGAATTAGAATGAAATCCTATGTTGTCCTTGAGCTCATTGATGATAGAATGTTCATATTTGAAGATAAAGGCCAGTCTCTTCAGGTAGTATGGTCAATTCAGTGCCCCACATCATAATAGTGAAGTGAAGTGCCTGTCTCCAGTATGTCTCCAGTAGGCCTATGTCCTGATATTTAGCTGTGAAAGCTGGACAGGCAGCTCAGACAGTGGACAGCTTAACCCTGGTAATTCTCCCCAGGGACAAAGACGGTTGAGATAAGAGGAATAAGAGGAATGAGGATATGTTGGCTCCATCCTAAATGGCACCCTGTTCCATATGGGCCCTGGTCAAAAGTAGTGCACTATGTATGGCATATGGTGCCATTTAGGATGCAGAAAAGTCACTGTGAGAAGCTTATGCTATGAAGGAACTGATGTTTTTATAAGTGCCTCCTCCTCTCCCCTGTCAAACACACTGCAAAGAGGCTTAGAGCTATTGTTAAACGTTACACTTCAAAACTCTAGTAGAAAGGATGGGGAACTGTGTCATAATCTTCAGTGAGTCTAGTAGTGTCACACAGCTTGATGTACAATGATGTCCAACTCTTCTCTCACTGCCACTGTTTGTTTGTAAGTGTGAGAAGATCGAATGGCACTGGAGGGAATAGAGGCTTTACGGGTTCCTGACCAATTGTGCTAGTTTGTGTATTTTTTTGTTTTGGTCTTAACCTTTTTTGTATGAGGACTTCAGTGAGTTGGAAGCGAAAGACATATTGATTAGCCCGGACCAGGCCAAAATCCCCTACACTCAAAGAAGGAGAAGATGGCGCTATTGAGGCCGATATGTGCGATACCTGATGAGACTACGCCTCTACGAACATGCAATCACTGGAGAAAAAACTGGAGACTATCCAATCAACATGATCTGAAGAACTGTAATATCCTATGTTTCTATGAGTCATGGCTGAACAAGGACATGGTAAATATAAATCTAGCTGGTTTTTCACTACATTGGCAGGACAGAACGGCAGTGTTGGGGAAGCTCAGGGGAGGGTGTGTGTGTCTCTTTGTTAACAACAGCTGGTGTGCGATCTCTAATATTAAAGGAGTCTCGAGGTTCTGCTCGCTTGAGGTTCAATACCTTATGATGAGCTGTAGACCGTATTATTTATGAAGAGAGTTTGCATAGTTATTTTCGAAGCTGTCTATTTACCACCACAAACCGAAGCTGACACTAAGACCGCACTCAACGAGCTGTATAGGGCAATAAGCAAACAAGTCACTAGTGGTCGGTGACTAATGCAGGAAAACTAAAAAACGTTTTACCGAATTTCTTCCAGGTTGTCAACTGCGCAACAAGAGGCACATTTTTTTATTTATTATTTCCTCTACAAACAGAGAAGCATACAAAGCTCTCCTTCACTGTCCATTTGATGATGTCTTCACCAGAGTGGCTGTATGTATGTACATATCCCAACCACAAGCCATGGATTACAGGCCACATCTGCCGCTTTCAAGGAGCGGGACACAAATGCGGACGCTTAGAAGAAATCCCACTACGTCCTACGACGAACTATCAAACAGGGAAAGCACCATTACAGGACCAAGATCGAATTCTACTACACCAGCTCTGACGCTCGTCAGATGTGGCATGTCTTGCAAACTTTTACGGATTTCAAAAGGAAACTCAGCCTTGAGCTGTCCAGTGACGAGAGCTAAGTACTATTTATGCTCACGAGGCTAGCAATAGTGATGTATGGTACATGAGAGCACCAGCTGTTCAGGACTACTGTGTGATCACGCACTCCATTGCCGATGTGAGTGAGACCTTTAAACAGGTTAACATTCACAAGGCCGAAGGGCCAGACGGATTACCAGGACACATACACAGAGCATGCGCTGACAGCTGGCAAGTGTCTTCACTGATATTTTCAGCCTCTCCCTGACCCAGTCTGTAATACCAACATGTTTCAAGCAGACCATCATAGTCCCTGTGCCCAAGAACACTAAGGTAACCTGCCAAAATGACTATCGCCCGCAGCACTCACATCTTTAGACATGAAATGCTTTGAAAGGCTGGTCATGGCTCACATCAACACCATCATCCCAGACACCCTGGACCCACTCCAATTCACATATGCCCCAACAGATCCACGAATGACACGATCACTATTGCACTACACACTGCCCTTCCCACCTGGACAAAAGGAACACCTGCGTGAGAATGCTGTTCATTGACTACAGCTCAGTGTTGAACAACATAGTGTTCTCCAAGCTCATCACTAAAATAAGAACCCTGGGATTAAACACCTCCTTCTGCAACTGGATCCTGGTAGGCAGCAACACATCCGCCTTGCTGACAATCAACACGGGGGCCCCTCAGAGGTGTTTGCTTAGTCCCCTCCTGCACTCCCTGTTCACCCATGACTGCGTGGCCGCTCACGACTCCAACTCCATCATTACGTTTGCAGAGTACACGATCTCAGCAAGACAAAGGAGCTGATCGTGGACAACAGGAAACAGAGAACCGAGCATGTCCCCATCCCCATGGACGGGCCTGTAGTGGAGCAGGTCGACAGCTTCAAGTTTCTCGGTGTCAACACCAGTAAGGAATTATCATGGTCCACACACACCAACACATTCGTGAAGAGGGCATGACAATGCCTCTTTGCTCTCAGGAGGGTGAAAAGACTCCACATGGGCCCTCAGATCCTCAAAAAGTTCTACAGCTGCAGCATTGAGAGCATCTTGACTGGCTGCATCACCGCTTGGTATGGAAACTGCTTGTCATCCAACCGCAAGGCTCTACAGATAGTTATGCTTATGTCTCAGTACATCACTGGGGCAAAGCTCCATTTCATCCAGGACCTCTATACCAGGTGGTGTCAGTCAGAGGAAGGCCCTAAAAATTGTCAAGGACTCCAGCACCCAAGGTCATAGACTGTTCTTTCTGTTACCACACGCTAAGCGGTACCTATGCACCAATTCTGGAACCCAACAGGACCCTGAACAGCTTCTACCCCTAAGCCATAAGACTGCTAAATAGTTAGCTTAATAGTTAACCAATAGCCACCTGGACTACCTGCATTGACTAACTATTTTGACTAATCACATACGCTGCTGTTACTGTTTATTATCTATCCTGTTGTCTAGGCACTTTATCCCTACCTATATGTACATATCTACCTCAATTACCTCGTACCCCTGCACATCGATTCGGTACTGGTACCCTGTGTATATAGCCACGTTTTCATGACTCATTGTTTATTTATTCCTCGTGTTTTTATTTTTTCTCTCTGCATTGTTGGGAAGGGGTATTTGTGTGTGTCATGATGTCTCTACTAGGGTTGCAAAATTCTGGAAACTTTCAATTCATTCCAAAATCCCGGTTGGAGGAATCCTGGAAGCAGGAAATCCGAAAACCTCCAACCAGGATTTCCGGTCAACCAAGGAAATAATGAAAGTTATACCAGACGATGGTCGGTCAGATTAGTGCTGTCACTCTGTATGTGTGGAATTAGAGGCATGAAGGCAGGCGTCAAGTAACAAAATACAAGAACAAAAAACATTCAGTTACCCTTTGGGCGTGCAGAGGAAAACAAAGCAGATTCTGCGGAAATTAACTTGACAAGTCTCATCACCTATACTGCTGTGTGACATTTTGTTTTTCACTCCAAATATTAGTTAATTCTTGCATTCTGAAGGTTTGGGCTTCTGAATTACAGTGCTGTGATATATTTATTTGTTTTTGTAATCACCCATCTAACGTCTACTACAGTTCAAGATGTTGTATGTGCTATACAGCTAAGGGAGAAGGTGACAGTAAGTAAATCAAACCTGCTATAGGAAACGTATAGTGCTCTCATGTGAGAGGCTAGCATTAACACACACACACGCACGTCTTGAGGAGTACACATTTTTTAGCATTAAAAATCCTATTTTCCCTAACTCCTAACCCTAAAAATAAACCTAACCCTAACCCTACCCCTTAACCTAATTCAAACCTTAACACTTACCCTAACCCTAACCTTAACCCCCAAAACCCTAACCCTAGCCCTAACCCTAACCGCACGCACGCACACACACACACACACAAACACACACACACACACACCCTGGGTGTGTTAAACTCAGGTCCATCCGCAGCCCTCTGGTCATCCATCTTCTAGCTTGTTAAGCACTATTAATTGGACGTACTTGTACCACTGGGCTCTGTTTATTAATTAACATCCTATCCCCATTACGACCTATCTAGTCTCTCAAGACAAATGGTCCTCCATTAGACAGCAACACTCCCTTAATGAGAGGAGAGAGGCTAGCCTATAACTGTGGTTATGAACACCTTGCAACTGTTGTTCTGTTTCATTATTCATAGTTTATTTGTATTTGTATTTATTATGGATCCACATTAGCTGCTGCAAAGGCAATAGCTACTCTTCCTGGGGTCCAACAAAAATTAAGGCAGTAATATACACTACCGTTCAAAAGTTTGGGGTCACTTAGAAATGTCCTTGTTTTTGAAAGAAAAAACTTTTTTTTTTTTAATTACATCAAATTGATCAGAAATACAGTGTAGACATTGTTAATGTTGTAAATGACTATTGTAGCTGGAAATGGCAGATTTTTTTATTGAATATCTACATAGGCGTACAGAGGCCCATTACCAGCAATCATCACTCCTGTGTTCCAATGACACATTGGGTTAGCTAATCCAAGTTTATCTTTTTAACAGGCTGATTGATCATTAGAAAACCATTTTGCAATTATGTTAGCACAGCTGAAAACTGTTGTTCTGATTAAGGAAGCAATAAAACGGTCCTTCTTTAGACTGGTTAAGTATCTGGAGCATCAGCATTTGTGGGTTCGATTACAGGCTCAAAATGGCCAGAAACAAATAACTTTATTTTCAAATCAAATCAAATCAAATGTATTTATATAGCCCTTCTTACACCAGCTGATATCTCAAAGTGCTGTACAGAAACCCAGCCAAAAACCCCAAACAGCAAGCAATGCAGGTGTAGAAGCACGGTGGCTAGGAAAAACTCCCTAGAAAGGCCAAAACCTAGGAAGAAACCTAGAGAGGAACCAGGCTATGAGGGGTGGCCAGTCCTCTTCTGGCTGTGCCGGGTGGAGATTATAACAGAACATGGCCAAGATGTTCAAATGTTCATAGATGACCAGCAGGGTCAAATAATAATAATCATAGTAGTTGTCGAGGGTGCAACAAGTCAGAAACTCAAGAGTAAGTGTCAGTTGGCTTTTTCATAGCCAATCTTTGAGAGTATCTCTACCGCTCCTGCTGTCTCTAGAGAGTTGAAAACAGCAGGTCTGGGACAGGTAGCATGTCCGTTGAATAGGTCAGGGTTCCAGCAGGTCTGGGACAGGTAGCACGTCCGGTGAACAGGTCAGGGTTCCATAGCTGCAGGCAGAACAGTCTGACAGCAGTGGGTGAACAGTCTGACAGCAGTGGACGAACAGTCTGACAGCAGTGGACGAACAGTCTGACAGCAGTGGACGAACAGTCTGACAGCAGTGGACGAACAGTCTGACAGCAGCGGACGAACAGTCTGACAGCAGTGGGTGAACAGTCTGACAGCAGTGGGTGAACAGTCTGACAGCAGTGGGTGAACTGTCTGACAGCAGTGGGTAGAGTGATTTTCTCTGGTGGTTCGTACTGATGTTGATACAGGACAGTTCATAACTGCTTCAAGGAGCCTGTTGGTGCAGTCACCTCTTTTAGGAAGCTTCAAGTTACACATTAAAATAATGTGACCATCACAAATGCAGGTAAAATGAACTATTCTTTAACTATGACCCTGTTGAACCCTGTAACTGGGTTTATTCACACATCTCTCTTTCATTGTGTCTAAGAAGTGATGTGTTGGTTGTGTTTGCCAACGATCTGAAGTAAGCTACAGGCCAGCTAGCGGCAGAAAGATAAATGATACTGCTGGACTTGCAGAGTTGCATTATCTCCAAGACTCTGATTTAGTCCTGCACTAGCTGGTAGGAAAATGAGAAAATGAACAGATAATGGATGAGGTAGTTCTAAGGGGAAAAGCTACTGTATTTGTGACTCGTTTCAGGAATCTAGGCGTATGTCGCACGTCACTACTTCACAGGAGCCCATTTGAACGTAGTATTTATTTTTTAATATTTTTTTTTTTGCATTTTATGGCAGAAATGCCTTCTGGAACATGTTAACTTTCATGTGTCTTAATAACAAACTTGTATGCCATCTGTAAATATGATTCAAATTGTTAAATTACTAGCCTAGTTGGTATAGCCACAGAAAAAGCCAGCAACCTTCCCGCTAGCCATGATTGGCTGAGATAATGAGTGAGCTGGACATGCCAAGAGATGAGTTTGGATTGGTCTGCTATGTAACACATGCTTCTGTCTATAATATGAGCTGGTCAGTATGTGTATGTAATACTTTCTAACACTGCTTTTTTTAAAGATATCATGTAGTAGAACTGCATAAGTGTTGTTCTCCACTTTCTGGAGGACCGAGTTTTGAAATCAGTGGAATTAGAGTATGATAGCTAAAGAGATGTAGAAAATTCTGGCGTTTAATTGCAAATATGCAGACGGAGTCAAAAAGAGAACACGGATTACATCTTCAAATTAAGGGCATCCATGGTATCCATGACAGAGAGGGAGAAGCGTCCATCCATGTTTACGGGTAAGCGAGTCTAGCTAGCTAAATTTTCAGATATTACACGTTTCAAACTTTGTCCGAAATTTGTTTTAATTTCAAGTTAAAGTGTACTGTTAGCTAGCTAACGTTAACTGGCTGGCTGGCTAGCTAGCTAAAGTTACATGTATAGTCTGTGTAGTAATATTATTTGTATCTCAGAGACATTTGCATTGCTAATTATAGCCTAATATTAGATATCTAACATTGAACCTGGTTGGTTAGTTACCTGCAGATTCATACAGGGTAGTAACGTTACGAGTTGGGATAATGGTTAATTGTTTAGCTAGCTACATGTTTAAACAAAAGAGTCCACTATGCAAGTAACTATTTCAATAGAACGTTTATGATGTCACTGTGACAGCTGTTGACAGACGTAGCTGGTAAATTCACTCTGGCTATCTAATCCGATTTCAGAGCACCCTCGTCTGTGTGCCAGAGCGCTGAATAACTGACAAATGTACAAACGCTCAACACCTGTTGAATATGGCCAGTGTCAGTAAACGTTGGCAAAAAATCGTAATTATATTGTTGCCAGCAGCACAGTTGTAGACACCAACGCTCTGGATAACATTAAAACAGCCTAACCAGCTCTGCTAGGGCGAGTAAAGCGGTCAGAGTGAGCTGTTCTCTCATTTGTGTCTGGAAGTAGCTAGCAAGCTAACCAGCATTAACCAGTTAGCTTGGGTGCTTGACTGCTGTTAGCTCAGAATGCTCAGATCAACCTTACATTCGGCCAGAGCTTCCAGTGTGCGCTATGAACACTCCGAGAGCGAAACGCTCTGAATTAACGAACGTCCAATATGACAACGCTCTGAGTTTAACGCCCAGCCTGAACGTCCAGCCTTCAGTCTTGAAATGTTTGGTTTTTTAGTACATAGCCTCACATGTGAATCCTTAAAGAGACGTGTGGGGTTAAAGCTTAAGAGGGTGTGAACGATGCTGATATACCATTTTCTAGCTCTGAGTCTCTACTTTTATCCAATGTAAAAAACACAATTTCAAATTTCACATTTTTAAGACCAAATCAAGCCGGTCGGTCACATTTGGTAGTTCTGAGATTTAAAAAAATACTGTGTAGAGAAATGGAGGACCTGATATGCCATCCCTGTTGTGGTAGGGATATGCATGATACAACTATTATTACTATTGTTACGAACCGGCTCAGGGTTCGTAACAAAAGGGAGACAACGTGGAGACAAGGTGTATCAAAAATATATATTTATTAAATAAAGCAACTAAGAAGATAACAATGACATGTGTAATCAGTAATCAGTAGTGTAAGTGAGTGTGTTGCATACTTGAATGTAATAATGCAGAGTGTTGAAAGGTGCCAAAGCAAATAACCAAAAGAACCACAAAACTCCCCAACCAATATCAATAAGGTGTCTGCGTGGAGAGAGTCTCCTCAATGAATGGGGAAGAGGTCCATTTATCCTGGGAAACACCTGAGCCCAGGTGTTTCCCATTCATCTGACGACCCTTCCAACTCCGCCCACCGGCCTCCTAATAAAGAAACAAGAACAAGAGAGAATACGGCAGACAGAGTGGGAGGGTCGTCACACCCCCCCCCCATAAAACCGGGGACCAACAAGGACCCCGGAACAACGTATCAGCCTCTGCGTCCCAAATTTACAAGAGGTTACATGTTCATCTTCCACTTGCCCCAGCCAACCTCCTTCTCCCCAGACCTCAGCAACCTTTGTGTACAGGAAGCAACTTTTAAGAGGAAAGAAGAAAACGAGACCAGGAAGGTACAGACAGGAACGACAGAACACGACAACACCAAACAACGGTCAGTCACATAAATATTCAGGAACAGGGCGCACGAGAGAGCGCATCAATAATCACGTTATCAGTTCCCCGGATATGCCACACCATCTCATTATCCTCTGATTAGGACACATCATGGACCTGAAAAAAGTGAGAGGGTTATGGTCGGTGTAGACCACACTAGGTACTACTCCTGACCCAACATACACTTCAAAGTGTTGTAGCGCCCAAATGAGTGCTAGCGCTTCTTTTTCCATGACCGAGTAGTTCAACTGACAACGGTTAAACTTTTTGGAAAAGAAACTTACAGGGCTCTTAACCCCAAATTTACACAGACCTCTGCGTCTCAAATTTACAAGAGGTTACATGTTCACCTTCCACTTGCCCCAACCAACCTCCTTCTCCCCAGTCCTCAGCAACCTTTATGTACAGGAAGCAACATTTAAGAGGAAAGGAGAACACAAGACCAGGAGGGAACAGACGGGAAAGTTAGAACATGACAACCCAAACAATGATCACTCACATAACACTCAGGAACAGGGCACACAAAAGACCACATCAGCTACAAACGCAAACAACATTTCCCAACGATTCATAGTCACGCCAACGATTCATAGTCACTAAACTCATAACGAATACGAGTACAGACTAGAGGGTGTAATACAGGCAAAAATGTCATATGCCCTACTCGTCAGTGGCACCTGCCAATGGCACAATAATTGATCAAATTTGCTCACAAACTTAACTGCGCCGACTTGATCAACGCCATCCTCCATCTAAGGAAGAGGAAATTAATCCGGCTTAGTAACTCCGTTTACATTACGGTGGTCCGTTCCATCCGTTTTACTGACCAAGATACAGGGAGAAGCCCAACTAGAGAAAGAAGGCTCTGCTATCTTACTCTCCAGCATGTACCTGACCTCAGCATCCAGACAACGCAGTTTCTCTACAGAGACTCTATAGAACCGCTGACGAATGGGGTCAGCATTTCCAGTGTCAATATCATGCTCTATCAAGTTTGTACGTGTATGTGTCACAGAAAACAAACCTGGAATTTTCCGAATCAGAACAACCAGCTCTTTCCGCCCATCAACAGGTAGCTGAGTGAAAGGGCCATCCAAAATATCCAGTGTCTCAGAATTTTTTAATCTACCCTGCAGTATGCAATCATCGGGACTAGGAACATTTTTTTCCTCATGCACAGACCTAGTATTAACAGAACCAAGGGAAGCAACGTTATCAGCCAAACGAACAGGTTTACCGTCCCCTATAGACACCCACTTTCTCATCAGAACATCCTCTTGGGGAAAATAACCATATGCGACATCTCCCAACTGTTCCACAGGCACAATTTGGTCACGCAACTCTTCTAATGTGTGGTCCATCCGTGGCGCATTGTTTAGATCGGAGAGGAGTACAGACAACGGAATAACAGGGAAAACAGTGAGAGACTTCTTTGTGGTATTCTCATTTACCGGAGCAGGGACCAGGTCACCATGGCTCATAGACCGCGTCACTGTACCCGCAGAGAACACCGCTGGGAACCTCTGCTCACTCTCATCAGGAATCCCTACAAGTGACGGTTTAGTGGAAACCACTAGAGATGGAAACACGACAGGCCACACACTCTCGCCAGCCAAGTTATTCCCAAGGATAACGTCGATACCCTCAATAGGCAACGAAGGACGCACTCCCACAACAACCTCACCTTTCACCAGTCCACAATCCAACATTAGTCTATGCAATGGAACTGACAGATTGTTCAAACCTATTCCCCTAATTAGAACACTATTCCCAGAATCAGACTCAGCAGAGAAGGGTAACACAGATTCCAACACAAACGATTCCGAGGCACCTGTGTCTCGTAGGATCTTCACTGGCACTAGGTTCTTACTTCCTAACATGGACACAAAACCCTCCGTAACGAAAGGTAAATAGCCTGGGTCAATATGAACTTTCACATGGCCCTGGGCCTGAGACAATGTTTCAGTAGTAAACTGATGTGGAACAGACGCAGCTAACGCCGTAGGCCTAGATTTAACGTTAGCGCACGTACTGAATTTACCCCTAGACCTGAGAACCGGACATTCATTTTTCCAATGACCTGAGCCGTGACAGTAGTGACACTCTTGACCAAAGTCAGTTATACCACGGGAGTCAGGCTCAACCCTAGTTGAATAAAACTCTGCCCGTGAACCAGAGTATCTTTTTGAGCGTGGCTCAAATCTCTCCGAACGCCCCCACTCACTCCAAGTACGGGGTTCTACAAAAACACTTTTGTGAGTCAAAACATATTCGTCTGCCAAAACCGCAGCTTCAGCGACAGTTTTAACTTTCCGTTCGTTAATGTACGTGGCTATATAATCAGGAATTGTGTCCTTAAATTGCTCTAGCATAATCAGATCACACAGCCCTTGAAAAGTCATAACCGCAGAGGCGGAACACCAGCGATTAAACTGTGAAGATAATTTTCGCGCAAACTCAACATGAGTCTGCTTATCATCCCTTTCTAAAGTTCTAAATCGTTGGCGGTAAGCCTCAGGAACCAATTCGTAAATCTGTAACACCGCCGTTTTAACCTTATCATAAATGACACTGTCGGCTACACTAAGAGCTGAATATGCTTCCTGCGCTTTACCAGTCAGCACACATTGCAACATCAAAGTGCGATCAGAATCAGGCCAACTCCTAGCGTTAGCAACACGCTCAAACAACAAAAAGAATGTCTCAGGATCCTTTTCATTAAACTGAGGCAACAACCGTAAATTCCCAACAATGTCAAATGTGTCCGGGGCACGACCAAAAGAGGAACGATTCCTAAGTAATTCTGGGTCACCTTCCCAGAGCAAACTCTCTCCTGAGAGCTTTCCTTCCCTAACCAACTCTAGTCGCTCTTGTTGCAGCTTGATTTTAGCACGCTCGATATCCTGTTTAAATTCCAATTCCTTTTCATGTTTTAACCGATCTGCACGCTCCATATCCTGTTTAAATTCCAATTCCTTTTCATATTTTAACTGATCAGCAGCCAATTCCTTTTCATGTTTTAACTGATCAGCAGCCAATTCCTTTTCATATTTCAACCGATCTGCACGCTCCATATCCTGTTTAAATTCCAATTCCTTTTCATATTTTAACTGATCAGCACGCTCCTTATCCTGTTTAAATTCCAATTCCTTTTCATATTTTATACGATCGTGCTCTTGCTGTAACAGAAGCAGCTCTTTCTGCTGTTCAAAAAGAAGATTACTAGGACTAACCGATGGAGCGGTAATTGTGACATATCGGGGAGACGGCGAGTCCTCAGCAGAGGCTGCCCCAGTGGAAACGTCAAGAATACCACTCTCCATCAGATTGGCCTTCACTATTAACCTAATGGAATTTTTTAGACGTTTATCACTAATTTCAATTTTGTAGTGTTCAGCAACCTTCAACAGCTGTTCTTTAGTACATAAGTCTAACAGTTCCTCTGATGGAAAGCGAATGAACTCGTCTACATTAGACGCCATAGTCAGAGAGAGAGAGGAAAGGGAGAGAAAAAAAAATCTCACTCAACCCCTCTGAGCACACCAGACCACAACAAGAGAAAAAACAATCACACTGATACCACAGAAAAGAGATGAGATATGGAGCTTCCCCAAAACCTACAATAACTCAACCCTAGTCTTCATGCAGATTTGCGGTGGGTAATTATGCACTGTAGCCCGCTGGCGAGGAAGTAACCCCCCAGCACGCTGGTAGATTCCACCAAGCCACGGATGTGCTCCCGAGACAACTGCTCAATCCACAGACACCACACAAAAATAACAAACATTAACAATGCCCAACATATTCCAACATGAAACACGTCGCTAAGCCTATCAGGGGAAAAAGACTATAGCTCCAGGTAGTAAGTTTCACTACCCTATCCAAATCTCCCACCGAGGTACACAGCTGATTCTACTCACCTCAGACCAATGTTCCAACAGCGAGTACAACAAGTGTTTCCAGGCTGGGCAGAGGCCTGAAAACTAACCAATGTACTCTCTCCAACGCAGCACACAAACAAAACAACCAAAGGCAACCAGTACTGAGCACCAAACTCAAACTAACAAACAAAGCACCTCAAGTTAACATACCTCCACGTTTTCTCCCAAACACAAGTTCAAAATCCTGGACGAGCCCCCACTTGTTACGAACCGTCTCAGGGTTCGTAACAAAAGGGAGACAACGTGGAGACAAGGTGTATCAAAAATATATATTTATTAAATAAAGCAACTAAGAAGATAACAATGACATGTGTAATCAGTAATCAGTAGTGTAAGTGAGTGTGTTGCATACTTGAATGTAATAATGCAGAGTGTTGAAAGGTGCCAAAGCAAATAACCAAAAGAACCACAAAACTCCCCAACCAATATCAATAAGGTGTCTGCGTGGAGAGAGTCTCCTCAATGAATGGGGAAGAGGTCCATTTATCCTGGGAAACACCTGAGCCCAGGTGTTTCCCATTCATCTGACGACCCTTCCAACTCCGCCCACCGGCCTCCTAATAAAGAAACAAGAACAAGAGAGAATACGGCAGACAGAGTGGGAGGGTCGTCACACCCCCCCCCATAAAACCGGGGACCAACAAGGACCCCGGAACAACGTATCAGCCTCTGCGTCCCAAATTTACAAGAGGTTACATGTTCATCTTCCACTTGCCCCAGCCAACCTCCTTCTCCCCAGACCTCAGCAACCTTTGTGTACAGGAAGCAACTTTTAAGAGGAAAGAAGAAAACGAGACCAGGAAGGTACAGACAGGAACGACAGAACACGACAACACCAAACAACGGTCAGTCACATAAATATTCAGGAACAGGGCGCACGAGAGAGCGCATCAATAATCACGTTATCAGTTCCCCGGATATGCCACACCATCTCATTATCCTCTGATTAGGACACATCATGGACCTGAAAAAAGTGAGAGGGTTATGGTCGGTGTAGACCACACTAGGTACTACTCCTGACCCAACATACACTTCAAAGTGTTGTAGCGCCCAAATGAGTGCTAGCGCTTCTTTTTCCATGACCGAGTAGTTCAACTGACAACGGTTAAACTTTTTGGAAAAGAAACTTACAGGGCTCTTAACCCCAAATTTACACAGACCTCTGCGTCTCAAATTTACAAGAGGTTACATGTTCACCTTCCACTTGCCCCAACCAACCTCCTTCTCCCCAGTCCTCAGCAACCTTTATGTACAGGAAGCAACATTTAAGAGGAAAGGAGAACACAAGACCAGGAGGGAACAGACGGGAAAGTTAGAACATGACAACCCAAACAATGATCACTCACATAACACTCAGGAACAGGGCACACAAAAGACCACATCAGCTACAAACGCAAACAACATTTCCCAACGATTCATAGTCACGCCAACGATTCATAGTCACTAAACTCATAACGAATACGAGTACAGACTAGAGGGTGTAATACAGGCAAAAATGTCATATGCCCTACTCGTCAGTGGCACCTGCCAATGGCACAATAATTGATCAAATTTGCTCACAAACTTAACTGCGCCGACTTGATCAACGCCATCCTCCATCTAAGGAAGAGGAAATTAATCCGGCTTAGTAACTCCGTTTACATTACGGTGGTCCGTTCCATCCGTTTTACTGACCAAGATACAGGGAGAAGCCCAACTAGAGAAAGAAGGCTCTGCTATCTTACTCTCCAGCATGTACCTGACCTCAGCATCCAGACAACGCAGTTTCTCTACAGAGACTCTATAGAACCGCTGACGAATGGGGTCAGCATTTCCAGTGTCAATATCATGCTCTATCAAGTTTGTACGTGTATGTGTCACAGAAAACAAACCTGGAATTTTCCGAATCAGAACAACCAGCTCTTTCCGCCCATCAACAGGTAGCTGAGTGAAAGGGCCATCCAAAATATCCAGTGTCTCAGAATTTTTTAATCTACCCTGCAGTATGCAATCATCGGGACTAGGAACATTTTTTTCCTCATGCACAGACCTAGTATTAACAGAACCAAGGGAAGCAACGTTATCAGCCAAACGAACAGGTTTACCGTCCCCTATAGACACCCACTTTCTCATCAGAACATCCTCTTGGGGAAAATAACCATATGCGACATCTCCCAACTGTTCCACAGGCACAATTTGGTCACGCAACTCTTCTAATGTGTGGTCCATCCGTGGCGCATTGTTTAGATCGGAGAGGAGTACAGACAACGGAATAACAGGGAAAACAGTGAGAGACTTCTTTGTGGTATTCTCATTTACCGGAGCAGGGACCAGGTCACCATGGCTCATAGACCGCGTCACTGTACCCGCAGAGAACACCGCTGGGAACCTCTGCTCACTCTCATCAGGAATCCCTACAAGTGACGGTTTAGTGGAAACCACTAGAGATGGAAACACGACAGGCCACACACTCTCGCCAGCCAAGTTATTCCCAAGGATAACGTCGATACCCTCAATAGGCAACGAAGGACGCACTCCCACAACAACCTCACCTTTCACCAGTCCACAATCCAACATTAGTCTATGCAATGGAACTGACAGATTGTTCAAACCTATTCCCCTAATTAGAACACTATTCCCAGAATCAGACTCAGCAGAGAAGGGTAACACAGATTCCAACACAAACGATTCCGAGGCACCTGTGTCTCGTAGGATCTTCACTGGCACTAGGTTCTTACTTCCTAACATGGACACAAAACCCTCCGTAACGAAAGGTAAATAGCCTGGGTCAATATGAACTTTCACATGGCCCTGGGCCTGAGACAATGTTTCAGTAGTAAACTGATGTGGAACAGACGCAGCTAACGCCGTAGGCCTAGATTTAACGTTAGCGCACGTACTGAATTTACCCCTAGACCTGAGAACCGGACATTCATTTTTCCAATGACCTGAGCCGTGACAGTAGTGACACTCTTGACCAAAGTCAGTTATACCACGGGAGTCAGGCTCAACCCTAGTTGAATAAAACTCTGCCCGTGAACCAGAGTATCTTTTTGAGCGTGGCTCAAATCTCTCCGAACGCCCCCACTCACTCCAAGTACGGGGTTCTACAAAAACACTTTTGTGAGTCAAAACATATTCGTCTGCCAAAACCGCAGCTTCAGCGACAGTTTTAACTTTCCGTTCGTTAATGTACGTGGCTATATAATCAGGAATTGTGTCCTTAAATTGCTCTAGCATAATCAGATCACACAGCCCTTGAAAAGTCATAACCGCAGAGGCGGAACACCAGCGATTAAACTGTGAAGATAATTTTCGCGCAAACTCAACATGAGTCTGCTTATCATCCCTTTCTAAAGTTCTAAATCGTTGGCGGTAAGCCTCAGGAACCAATTCGTAAATCTGTAACACCGCCGTTTTAACCTTATCATAAATGACACTGTCGGCTACACTAAGAGCTGAATATGCTTCCTGCGCTTTACCAGTCAGCACACATTGCAACATCAAAGTGCGATCAGAATCAGGCCAACTCCTAGCGTTAGCAACACGCTCAAACAACAAAAAGAATGTCTCAGGATCCTTTTCATTAAACTGAGGCAACAACCGTAAATTCCCAACAATGTCAAATGTGTCCGGGGCACGACCAAAAGAGGAACGATTCCTAAGTAATTCTGGGTCACCTTCCCAGAGCAAACTCTCTCCTGAGAGCTTTCCTTCCCTAACCAACTCTAGTCGCTCTTGTTGCAGCTTGATTTTAGCACGCTCGATATCCTGTTTAAATTCCAATTCCTTTTCATGTTTTAACCGATCTGCACGCTCCATATCCTGTTTAAATTCCAATTCCTTTTCATATTTTAACTGATCAGCAGCCAATTCCTTTTCATGTTTTAACTGATCAGCAGCCAATTCCTTTTCATATTTCAACCGATCTGCACGCTCCATATCCTGTTTAAATTCCAATTCCTTTTCATATTTTAACTGATCAGCACGCTCCTTATCCTGTTTAAATTCCAATTCCTTTTCATATTTTATACGATCGTGCTCTTGCTGTAACAGAAGCAGCTCTTTCTGCTGTTCAAAAAGAAGATTACTAGGACTAACCGATGGAGCGGTAATTGTGACATATCGGGGAGACGGCGAGTCCTCAGCAGAGGCTGCCCCAGTGGAAACGTCAAGAATACCACTCTCCATCAGATTGGCCTTCACTATTAACCTAATGGAATTTTTTAGACGTTTATCACTAATTTCAATTTTGTAGTGTTCAGCAACCTTCAACAGCTGTTCTTTAGTACATAAGTCTAACAGTTCCTCTGATGGAAAGCGAATGAACTCGTCTACATTAGACGCCATAGTCAGAGAGAGAGAGGAAAGGGAGAGAAAAAAAAATCTCACTCAACCCCTCTGAGCACACCAGACCACAACAAGAGAAAAAACAATCACACTGATACCACAGAAAAGAGATGAGATATGGAGCTTCCCCAAAACCTACAATAACTCAACCCTAGTCTTCATGCAGATTTGCGGTGGGTAATTATGCACTGTAGCCCGCTGGCGAGGAAGTAACCCCCCAGCACGCTGGTAGATTCCACCAAGCCACGGATGTGCTCCCGAGACAACTGCTCAATCCACAGACACCACACAAAAATAACAAACATTAACAATGCCCAACATATTCCAACATGAAACACGTCGCTAAGCCTATCAGGGGAAAAAGACTATAGCTCCAGGTAGTAAGTTTCACTACCCTATCCAAATCTCCCACCGAGGTACACAGCTGATTCTACTCACCTCAGACCAATGTTCCAACAGCGAGTACAACAAGTGTTTCCAGGCTGGGCAGAGGCCTGAAAACTAACCAATGTACTCTCTCCAACGCAGCACACAAACAAAACAACCAAAGGCAACCAGTACTGAGCACCAAACTCAAACTAACAAACAAAGCACCTCAAGTTAACATACCTCCACGTTTTCTCCCAAACACAAGTTCAAAATCCTGGACGAGCCCCCACTTGTTACGAACCGTCTCAGGGTTCGTAACAAAAGGGAGACAACGTGGAGACAAGGTGTATCAAAAATATATATTTATTAAATAAAGCAACTAAGAAGATAACAATGACATGTGTAATCAGTAATCAGTAGTGTAAGTGAGTGTGTTGCATACTTGAATGTAATAATGCAGAGTGTTGAAAGGTGCCAAAGCAAATAACCAAAAGAACCACAAAACTCCCCAACCAATATCAATAAGGTGTCTGCGTGGAGAGAGTCTCCTCAATGAATGGGGAAGAGGTCCATTTATCCTGGGAAACACCTGAGCCCAGGTGTTTCCCATTCATCTGACGACCCTTCCAACTCCGCCCACCGGCCTCCTAATAAAGAAACAAGAACAAGAGAGAATACGGCAGACAGAGTGGGAGGGTCGTCACACTATCGAAACCAGACTGCTATATTTTCATGGCTATCTTTTTGCTGGATTACAGTCTTTGAATGCTGACTGTGTAAGGTATAGTAAATGGTTGTCAGTTGGAAATGTAACATTTTATGTTACAAAATACCTCAACTAACACTCAGTGTGTGTTGTTATGGCGATACCTATATTTACCGATTGGCAGAAAAATACACTTCAATAACGCACAACTGACATCACAATTAATGTTCATATCTGAAATTATAATCAGTTCCTCCAGGATTTTGCGATTCTGTTGATTCAAAATCAACAAACCCCTACATATTAGGCAAGGGCTTGCAAATCTTATCAGTCACTGCACTATTGTCGCATAAAACTACAAAAAGAGGCCTCACAATTATAACCAGTCACTGCACTTTAACTGCATGAAATGGTTCTATCAAGCAACATGTCTTCAAACTTTTTCCCTTGTCAGTGTATTTTCGTGACAAATTGGATGAAGTCATTACAAATTATGATGCAAAATGTCATAATAGCAGCTGCAAAATCAAGCATTTTGGTCAACAACAGTCACAAAAAAATACTGCACAATCCTGGAGGCACTGTTACAATTGCTACTCACTGGGTTAAAAGAGGGTAGCAGGTCTCCTGACAAAAATAGAAAAAAGGATCTAGAAATAATTCTTAAAACATCAGCTTCATAAGTATTTCATGTCTTAAATAATTAAAGGCATCCTTGAAGCACTTTGAGTAGGGTCATGTCTACGTGTGTGTGTTGGTTTTGCTGCATCCACAAAATATCTCACACAAGCCTCTTTGTCTCACTTAAGGACATCATTACAACTCAGGATGGTGTCTTTGAGAGGAACATCAGTCTGATTTAATATTTAAACCCTCTCATAGCTCTGTAAAATACTGAAGGTGCACTTCTTTCTACACAAGCAGTGTCCTCAGCAAGGAACCAGACCACCGGTATTTTAGAAGTCCTTCCTATAAATGTTCTTGGACAAAACATGAGCTTATGTTGCAAACCCTTTTATTTCTTGTTTGTAGGAAGATACTATTTGCCTTAGGGCCACCGTAGTTACAGTCATGTGTCTGCGGGTATGATTGACGAAAAGTATGATTTTTTTTTTTTAATTCTGCTTGCTGTATAAGCAGACTTTCTAAGTAAAGTTGTACAAAACGTGTTAAAAAGGTACAATAAAACAGATACAGATACACATAAACGCATGAATGAATATGAATCTGCATAAAGAAACGGCTACACCCCATCTATCCCTCCCATGCCAGTTTCCCAGAAGAATTAAGAAGAGCACTTCTGTTTTGATATTTTGGACATTAGAAATGACTACACTGCCTCATTGCACAAATAAGTCAATGCATATGTGCATTTCACAGCCATGGGGGTGTAAGATAGCTAGCCCATGGCTGAATGAAAACCGCCTCCAACAACCACCCCTCCCATCCACTATTATTCTGGATTAACATCTCGGCTATGTGAAACCTAGCTCTGCCTTGAACTGCCTTCTCGCTCATGGCTGTCAAACCAGCCAAAAAAGAAGAGGGACTGGGCTGCATGATCGTGATAGCTTTTTGTCCTAGGCAACAGCTGACCTATTTTCCTCCCACATCATTTTATTTTGGTTGAAAAGAGAGGACGCTTTACCCCAAAACAATGTTTTCATGCTGAATGACTGAAGAGGGTTCAGTTTGAAGTTTCCACTGAAGTTTTATCTGCAAACTAACTCCAAGGGAGAACCATTCCGCCCCCACCATCCTGCCCCCATTATCTACTTGTTATCCAACTGTTATGTACATAAAGTTAATTAAAATAAACAATTTTCTATATTACTTTTCCTTCATGCATGTACACCATATATACAAAAGTATGTGGACACCCCTTCCAATTAGTGGATTTGGCTATTTCAGCCACACCCGTTGCTGACAGCTGTATATAATGGAGCACACAGCCATGCAATATCCATAGACAAACATTGGAAGTAGAATGGCCTTACTGAAGAGCTCAGTGAGTTTCAACCTGGCACCGTCATAGGATGACACCTTTCCAACAAGTCAGTTTGTCAAATTTCTGCCCTGCTAGAGTTTCCCCGGTCAACTGTAAGTGCTGTTATTGTGAAGTGGAAACGTCTAGGAGCAATAACAGCTTAGCTGCGAAGTGGTAGGCCATACAAGCTCACAGAAGGGGACCGCTGAGTGCTGAAGCACGTAGCGAGTAAAAATCATCTGTCCTCGGTTGCAACCCTCACTACCGAGTTCCAAACATCCTCTGGAAGCAACGTCAGCACAAGAACTGTTCGTCGGGAGCTTCATGAAATGGGTTTCCAAGCCTAAGATCACCATGTGCGATGCCAAGAGTCGGCTGGAGTGGTGTAAATCTTGCCGCCATTGAACTCTGGAGCAGTGGAAAAGCATTCTCTGGAGTGTTGAATCACGCTCCACTGTCTGGCAGTCCTCTGGAGAAATCTGGGTTTGGCAGATGCCAGGAGAACGCTGCTTGCCTGAATGCATAGTGCCAACTGTAAAGTTTGGTGGAGGAGGAATAGCGGTCTCGGGCGGTTTTTTATGTTTCAGGTTAGGCCCCTTAGTTCCAGTGAAGGTAAATGTTAATGCTACAGCATACAATGACATTCTATACGATTTTGTCCTTCCAACTTTGAGGCAACAGTTTGTGGAAGGCCCTTTCCATTGTCATCAGGATGACAATGCCGCCGTACAGAAAGCGAGGTCCATACAGAAATGGTTTGTTGAGATCGGTGTGGAAGAACCTGACTAGCCTGCAAAGAGCCCTGATCTCAAACTCATCGAATACCTTTGGGATGAAATGGAACGCCGACTGAAAGCCAGGCCTAATCGCCCAACATCAGTGCCCAACCTCACTAATGGTCTTGTGGCTGAATGGAAGCAAGTCACCGCAGCAATGTTCCAACATCTGGTGGAAAGTCTTCCCAGAAGAGTGGAGACTGTTATAGCAGCAAAGGGGGGGGGGGCAACTCAATATTAATGCCCATGATTTTGGAATAAGATGTTCGACAAGCAGGTATCCACATACTTTTGCAGTGTATTTGTATTTTGAGCTGAAAGTACAGTTGTATAGAAAGTACAATCAAACACATCAAACTGCTTCTGGCACACTCAAACAAGACACAGTCATCATAGCATTTCAGAAAGACACATATCAGTGAACACACAGGGCACTGAGGGTCTGATCATGAACAGTTAAAAAAAACATGTAACATAGTATTTAGCATGTAATGGTGTCATATAAATCTCAGTATGTTGTCCACTGTTGCACTCCACCTGAAGAGCTCAGGGAGGACAGATTGGGGACTTGGAGAGGTGAAGGGACGCAAACCCACTGTACCCACTAGAGACAGACCCTCTCAGTTCGGTCATGTTCCACGATCACTGTGACCCTCTTATTTCCACAGAGCAGGTCATTGCCAGACAGCTCTCCCCAGATGATCAGACAGCAGCACCAGGCCCTGACCACACCAGATAACAGGGACAGACAGAGCCCCTCTCCCCTCTCTCCAGACCTCAGGTGGTGAGTTTTCATGGATGCCAGGAGGAAAAAATGGCCAAGAAATAGAAAAAACACATCCAAAATAATGTAGCTTTTGTCTCTCTGTGTTTCATACATTTCCTTCAATTGGCAAGAGGCTAAATGTATCTCACCAGAGAAAGTATCCAAGTTAATGAAACAGTGCCCCTCTGTTTCTGTATGTGTAGCCTATCTATGCTGTCAGGTCAAAAAGAGTATGACGTTGTTTCCAGCGAGCATTTGGCCTCCCTTGACCTATAAACGATTATAAATAATAGCCAATCAGCATTGAGCTAAACTGAGTGAGGTCGGCTGTGAATAGTCCTGGCGCACCAAAGTCTCAAAGGAAGCCAGTTTGGATTTGGCTTCTATCAGGATAAGGTAAGACCCAGATGCAGACCATGTCGAAGTAACCGTGAGGGAAAAGTGGGGGCTGATACCCCAGGGAACACTCGAAGAGAGACAGGCCAGTGGCAGAGCAGGGAAGGGTGTTGAGGGTATATTTGACCCACATAAACTGCTGGCTCCAAGTGGTGGGGTTGGCGGAGACCAGGCAGCACAGGGTGGTCTCGAGGTCCTGGTTGGCTCTCCCCGACTGGCCGTTGGACTGGGGGTGGAACCTGGAGGACAGGCTATCCGACGACCCTATGAGGGTGCAGAACAGCTTCCAGAACTGGGATGAGAACTGAGGACCCCGGTCGGACACCATGTTCATGGACAGTCCATGGATCCGGAAGACATGCTGCACCATGAGCTGGGCCGTCTCTTTGGCAGAGTGAAGTTTGGGGAGAGGAATGAAGTGGGCGGCTTTGGAGAACCGATCCACCACGGTCAGGATGGCGGAGTTTCCATCAGATGGGGGAAGACCCGTGACAAAGTCCAGGGAGATGTGAGACCAGGGACGGTGGGGGACAGGCAGAGGTTGGAGGAGACCAGCTGGAGCTTGTCGAGGAGTCTTGTTCTGTGCACAAACTGTGCAAGCAGCGACGAATGCGGACACGTCCGGGATCATGGTAGGCCACCAAAAGCGCTATTGCACAAAGGCTAGGGTCCGACTCCTTGCTGTCCCCAGTCCACCTGGCCGTGCTGCTGCTGCAGTTTCAACTGTTCTGCCTGCGGCTATGGAACCCTGACCTGTTCACCGGACGTGCTTGTTGCACCCTCGACAACTACTATGATTATTGTTTGACCATGCTGCTCATTTATGAACATTTTAACATCTTGTCCATGTTCTGTTATAATATCCACCCGGCACAGCCAGAAGAGGACTGGCCACCCCTCATAGCCTGGTTCCTCTCTAGGTTTCTTCCTAGGTTTTTGGCCTTCCTAGGGAGTTTTTCCCAGCCACCGTGCTTCTTTCACATGCATTGCTTGCTGTTTGGGGTTTTAGGCTGGGTTTCTGTACAGCACTTTGAGATATCAGCTGATGTACGAAGGGCTATATAAATAAATTGGATTTGATTTGATTTGACAGGCGCCCGGGTGGTAGGCCAGCCTGGAGGATGGGCCCACTCCAAGACCACGGAGCGGACAGTGTCGGGAACAAACATCCGGTTATCAGGGCTCCCCCCGGGGTTTGGCTGGGAAAGCTGCACCTCACGGACATGCTTCCCTATTCCCTAGCTGAGTGCCGTCGCCAGGCATGAAGTGGGAAGGATGGTCTCGGGTTCCAGGGTAGCAGTTGTAGGGTTATAGCAGCAGGACAGTGCATCCGGCTTGACATTCTTGGATCCCGGCTGGTACGAGAAGGAGAAGTTGAACCGTGTGAACAGCAGGGCCCATCTGCAGGGCCCCCAAAAACGAATTTAGATTAATAATACATAATACAGAATATAAAAACAAACATGATGCAGCTTTTCATTTTCTTGATGAGAAAACTATAGTATTGAAAATGTATTGTCAAAATGATTACTTTAAAAAACATTTGAGAGCTACAGTTATTGAACAGTCTGGTAGCAGTGGATGAACATTCTGACAGCAGTGGATGAACAGTCTGGCAGCAGTGGACGAACAGTCTGACAGCAGTGGGTGAACAGTCTGACAGCAGTGGATGAACAGCCTGGCAGCAGTGGGTGAACAGTCTGACAGCAGGGGATGAACAGTCTGACAGCAGTGGGTAAACAGTCTGACAGCAGTGGGTAAACAGTCTGACAGCAGTGGATGAACAGTCTGACAGCAGTGGGTAAACAGTCTGACAGCAGTGGGTGAACAGTCTGACAGCAGTGGATGAACAGTCTGACAGCAGTGGGTGAACAGTCTGACAGCAGTGGATGAACAGTCTGACAGCAGTGGATGAACAGTCTGACAGCAGTGGATGAACAGTCTGACAGCAGTGGATGAACAGTCTGACAGCAGTGGATGAACAGTCTGACAGCAGTGGATGAACAGTCTGACAGCAGTGGATGAACAGTCTGACAGCAGTGGGTGAACAGTCTGACAGCAGTGGACGAACAGTCTGACTGCAGTGGGTGAACAGTCTGACAGCAGTGGGTGAACAGTCTGACAGCAGTGGGTAAACAGTCTGACAGCATTAAAATAATGTGACCATCACAAATGCAGGTAAAATGAACTTTTCTTTAACTATGACCCTGTTGAACCCTGTAACTGGGTTTATTCACACATCTCTCTTTCATTGTGTCTAAGAAGTGATGTGTTGGTTGTGTTTGCCAACGATCCGATTATACTAGTTGAGTATCTGGAGCATCAGCATTTGTGGGTTCGATTACAGGTTCAAAAATGGCCAGAAACAAAGATCTTTCTTCTGAAACTCGTCAGTCTCTTCTTGTTCTGAGAAATGAAGGCTATTCCACGTGAGAAATTGCCAAGAAACTGAAGGTCTCATACAACGCTGTGTACTATTCCCTTCACAGAACAGTGCAAACTGACATACCAGAATACAAAGAGGAGTGGGAGGCCCCGGTGCACAACTGAGCAAGAGGACAAGTACATTAGAGTGTCTAGTTTGAGAAACAGACGCCTCTCAAGTCCTCAACAGGCAGCTTCATTAAATAGTACCCGCAAATCACCAGTCTCAACGTCAACAGCGATGTGGCGACTCCGGGATGCTGGCCGGATGTAGATATTCCATAAAAAATCTGCCGTTTCCAGCTACAATAGTCATTTACACCATTAACAATGTGTACACTGTATTTCTGATCAATTTGATGTTATTTTAATGGACAAAAAATGTGCTTTTCTTTCAAAAACAAGGGCATTTCTAAGTGACCCCAAACTTTTGAACGGTATTGTAGGTTGTTATATATTCTCTTTTTTTCTGGCTTTGCTTCCCCGGTGATTATACCCACACACCGCTACCGAACAGAGGTAAAAGGACACCCAGCACAGTTTGGCTATATCAGGAAATTATTTTTGAATACTTAATTTGTTTTTAATTGAACAAGCTGAAAGATTGCACCTTCAAATGGGTACTGCCATATAATCATCACAGAAATAAAAACAACAACAACAACAGCAGGCAGGACATATAAACCCTCTTGGCAGCGTGACAGCCCTGGCCCTGCAGAGTGATCAAAGCGGAACAACAAAATGCTGCTTGTCTGTAAAATGGGGAATTGCTGTCTTATCGTGACAGTCAGGACACTGTAATGGGTATTAGAACCACTACAGTGCATACTGTAGGGTGGGGAGTATCACTCTTCCTGTCGAGGCTATGGGTAATGAAACATTTGGCCATCTTTTCTCTCGTATAATCTTTTGTAGTTTGTACAAATATATTTTATTTCTGATTTCCCATAGATGCTACAAAATAAATTAATTATTAAAAGTAGTAGCTTCAAACACCTGAAGAAGATTATGCACCTGAAGCATATGTCTGTCACTTTCTGTCCACTGTAAAGCAGTCAAAAAACAGTCAATGATTCTGTACAAACATATGTTCATATACACAAGTAAATAATGTATTTGAAGGTTGTGCATCACTGCACCATGAAAGTAATGTTTCCATACGCATGCAATTCCTTTGCTAAAATAATTAAGTTATTTCAGTTAAAAAGTTTACTCTACAGCAAGGACGTTGAAATCAAAACCACTGGGTGAATACATAGGGTGTATCATTTTTTGTTTCTCCTCACACTTGAGGTTGAGGTTCTTCGTTTTGAATTTGTTCAGCACCACTGACAGTGACAACCCCATGGCTGAAATGACCTACTGTACGTCCAAATGGCTACAACACAAACAAGTGGAGATATCTATTACCTGGAACGACCATACAGGGACAAATGGTCCTAAAGATGACCTCTACTTGAACATAGCATTGACTGAGACAGAGTGTGGCCATTGTGTGGACGTTGTAGAAGAGAAAACTGGTCTGCGTTCCAAATGGCACCCTATACCCTATATAGTTCACTACTTTTAGTCAGCCCCTTTTCATTACCATTGCACTACATTGTCTAGAAAATAAAACATTGATTTAAAAACAAATATTTAATGTCAACTGAAGATCGTTGGGGGATGTAAATCTGCGATTTTGCGTTTGGGAGGAGTGAGGGACAGTTTGTCATTTAACACCCACCAGTCATACTAACTGAAAGAAGAAGATGATGATGATGAAGGTAATGATTATGATGATGTATGACAGAATCATATAAACATTTAAATACTGTAGGTTTGTTGTGACTCAACCACACGTATTACTCCATAAAGTTTCTGCCACATTCTGAGGATTAAACTCCTTTAATGAATAGGACAGAGTTCGTTTTTGGACCACTGGCAGAGAGAAACCCAGACCGTCCATCACCACTACATGCAGCAACTCTGTGTGGAGTATTATTTTATGGACAGCAGTAAATGCATCACTGAGCTATTTTACATTTTATGACCTCCATTAGACTGCAAGGCAACTTCACTTATCCTTCTGCCCTTTGCCTGTGACACAGCCTATCAGTCACAGCGGGCTGGGAGAAACCCCGGGTCTCAACGGGCAAATTAAACTTCACCTCCCCGGAAAACTCTATTCTCCACATGTCCCAGGCTTGGAATATGGTCTCTCTCTCTCTCTCTCTCTCTCTCTCTCTCTCTCTCTCTCTCTCTCTCTCTCTCTCTCTCTCTCTCTCTCTCTCTCTCTCTCTTTCTCTCTCTCTCTCTCTCTCTCTCTCTGAAATACTGTAGTTCGAGTGATTTATGTTACAAAATGAATCACACTAATGTAAACTCTGTGTGTAAAACAACGTGTTGACTGAAATTTCAGCATGGTACGTTGTAGTGTAACATTACAAAGCAATAGCTAAATGCTATACAACAACATACAATACAATGTTGATTCTACAGTGGTTGCTAGTACATCCAACCAATGTGTTTACTCATCTCTGATAGTTGTTGCAGCAGCCAACCCTTGACCTACAGTCTCTAGCATAGTAGTTATCTAGCATAGTAGTTATTTCCTTGGGCACTCCCAGCCATTCCATGTTTTTAATCAATTCCAGAATTAGCAAACCAGATTGACAATTAATCATCAAGCACTACAATAGATGAATCAGGCGAGCTAGTTCAGGGCTACAACACAATTGTGAAATGTCTGGGAGTTCCTGAGGAGAGGTTTGAGAACCAATCTGTGCAGAAATGAGTTTCCTCAGCCGTCAAAGAAAAGCCAACCCTGGGTGGCTGCCATTTAAGATCTCTGTCACCTGACATGGCCTGGGATGCTTTGTACTATAGGTCACAGAGGCCAGAGTATGGTGGGTAATGGAAGGAAGCGGTTGGGAAATTGATTTTAACACTCAGGCCAGTCTAACCTCAATGAATAAAAGGGTCAAGTGAAATCCTGTGTGACAGAATGGGTGATTGGTCCAGAGTGAGAGAGGAAGAGAGGATTGGTCCAGAGTGAGAGAGGAAGAGAGAGGGAAGGAGGGAGGGAGAAAGGGTAGATGGGCACAAACAACAGTGTTGAGTTAAGAGAAAGGGGAGGATGTACCTCAACGCAACACTTCGGGAGATAAAATATGACATCTTGGCCACAATTACAGAAGTGTTTCAGATTTAATTGTCGCTGAATTTGTAGAGAAAATGCATAGAAACAAAATAGCAAACTACCACAAGGAACAATCAAACAATCAAATGTGGATGTACAGTATAACAGAAAAACAATAACACCATTTGTACTTACCCACTGGGCACAGACGTTAATTCAACGTCTATCCACGTTGGAAACAACATTGATTCAACCAGTGTGTACCCAGTGGGTAACAGTCTGCAACAGAGGAAAGCTGATATTTTAATTTTCTCTTTGCAACAATAAGGCATATTAAAGCGTTTGCATTTAAGTCGCCAATTTATACAAACACTACATACTGATGAGCTATGGCTTGTTATGTCTCAGATAGACATTTACATTCCCCTCAGTCTTTACCAGGAATAAGTGTTTACAGATGAAAACTTGTCACAACAACGGAGTGCCCTGAAGACAAATGTTAGCAGCATTGAACACAGCCATTGATTTGTAGCTCAACAAATTGAAAGTGAATAGACTAGTAATTACTGCTTGCTGTGAAAGGTGAGGAGCTGTCAGATCTCATCGGATTACACCCAGGTCCCTCCTCCATCACCTGGTGAATTAAAGACTATAGGGGGAGAGATGGGGGGATATACAGTATCAGGTACAGGCTGTGGGTGGGTGGGTGTGGATGTGTGTGTGGACGTGATTAACTATTCTTGTGGGGACCAGAAGAATAAAAATTGGAGCAACTGGGGACATTTTGTTAGTCCCCATAAGGTAAAATGCTATTTCTCTGGGGTTTAGGGTTAAGGTTAAAATTAGTATTAGGGTTAGAATTACGGGTTAGGGTTAGGAACTAGGGTAAGTTTTAGGGTTAGGGTTAGGAGCTAGGGTTAGGTTTAGGGTTTGGGTTAAGGTTAGAGTTAGGGTAAGAGTATGGGTTAGGGTTAGAGCTAGGGTTAGGGGTTGGGCAAAATAGGATTTTGAATGGGACTGAATTGTGTGTCCCCACAAGGTTAGCTGTACAAGACTGTGTGTGTGTGTGTGCGTGTGTGTGTGCTTGTAAGAGTGTGTATGTGTGTCGGTGCGTGCATGCATGCATGTGGATGTATGTGTGTAAATGTGTTTATGCTGGCTCAAAACAAACCTACAGGGCTTAGGTGGCTTTTCATAAAATGTTTTAATCCCACGAAACAAAGAAAAATAACCTATTTATATTTAATTGATATTTGATATCTTTATATAGACCTAATAACCTTCAGGCTTTGACCTGAATGACAAAACGTCAGATGTCTACTTATCATGATGTTGAGTGCCAGTCTCTCCAGAGCAAAAATATTGTAAACATACTTTTAATTTGCCATGTGTGTTGAAATGAACTTCGGTGTAATATTCATAATCTCTTTCTGGTAATGGTAATCGGTTCAGTTTACCGCCTGAACACATCCACCAGGAAATGACTGAACAATGTTATACTGCTATTACCAACCAACACCATCAGGGACACAATCCTAGAAGTCTGTCTTCACATATCAACAAACTAGTTCAGTTCTATAGAATTTAAAGTCCCTCCATCTATAAACATCGAAAGCACCATAAATACATGTTGTGGATTAATGGTGTTGGCCTGTCATTTTGCAGAACATTGTACCTGGCGCTACTGACACCACTGGGAAATCATGGCTCCTGTTTGTAACAATGACCTGAGTGACAGTTCCATAGAAAGAGGATGATCATTCTAGTTCTATTGACAGTCCTCTCAGTGATTCCCCTAGTGTTCCAATCAGACATTGGAGAAGAAGCCTGGGTGAGCATCAGAATAGAGTAACACAGACAGACAACATGATGCTCTAGTCTGCTGTTAAACCTGCAGGGATGTGTGTGTGTGTGTGTGTGTGTATGTGTGTGTGTGTGTGTGTGTGTTTGTGTGTGTGTGTGTGTGTGTGTGTGTGTGTGTGTGTGTGTGTGTGTGTGTGTGTGTGTGTGTGTGTGTGTGTGTGTGTGTGTGTGTGTGTGTGTGTGTGTGTGTGTGTGTGTGTGTGTACGTGTTTGCATGTGCATGTGTGCAGACAGCCCTGTTTGAAGCCTGCCAAAAACAGGGTCTGCAACACCAATTAACGAACCTGTACTTGGCATGTACAGCACAGAAACATTTACAGCACAGAAACATGTACTGCACAGAAACATTTGAAGCACAGAAACACGCTGATATAATCTTCAGGATTTGCATCACATTTTATTCAGGTTTATAATTTAAAACAAATATTTTTGTCATGCAAAACCTTATTATCAAGATGCTCCTCCAGACAAATTTGCCTGTAAAAATCACTCAAGATATCTTGTGGCAGTTTGGGGGCAATGTAAAAAAAACTTTCACATAACAAATTAAACATTGTAAATTGGACAAAAAAAAACGTTGATGGAAAAGATAAAGAAACAAACATTCTCTTCAATAAGTGGTTTTATCCCTTTACTCCGGGCTTTTTCACCATTATGTAAATACTATCTTTATTTACCCAGCTATGATGACTAAATGTCAACTGGAATGTTCATGTTTTGTTACTGCGAAGGCCTTTCTGACAGTACGCCAGACCGCTGTGCTACGCTTCAACTCATGAACCTAAGCATAGTGTGTCGTAGAAGGAGGGAAAGCTCAGAGGTAATAGTTGTGTGTTTGTTGTATGATTGGTAAAGAAAGAGTATTAGTGTCTTGTTAACTCTCTCTCCCTCTCTCTCTGCATCATTGGGAAGGGCTTGTAAGCAAGCATTTCACGATAAAGTATCTCTCGCTCTATCTATCTATCTATCTATCTATCTATCTATCTATCTATCTATCTATCTATCTATCTGTTGTCCATTCATTTGTATCCTGGGTGACTAGGAAAACTGTATGGTGACTAAGCTTCTCAGTACTGAAGAGAAATACATATAATCAGATTTTTGTCCCTACCATCATTCTCTGTAGGGAACATAATGAAATGAGGTTGCATGTGCATGTAGGGATATCCAAAGAGATGTCATCAGTGAAGAATTCAGACAAACATGATAGTGTACCCGCACAAACGTAACCATAGCACCACAAAACCAAAAAACATATCACAATACCATAGATGACATTTAACTAAGATGGTTAAGCTGCCCTTACCCCTTTGTAACTACACAGTAAACTGTAGCAACAACATATTAACAACATACTAACATGTGGTGTTACAGACAAATTGACTCATGAGAATTCTTTGTCTCTAGGGTTATGTCCCAAATTGCATCTTATTCCCTATATAGCTATGTGGTTACTATCATATAGCTGACTGACGCATGCTGAGTGTTTCTCCACACACTTCCAGTAGTTTGTGCCATACTCTGGAAAATTCTAGCTACGTACAAATGGTCCTGTGTTGCCATTAAAAAGGAGCCACAGAGGCTATTCATATTCAGAGGGGATAGATGGTGATTCAAAAGTGACTGACAAAACTTGGGCCCCCATTCTCAGTCGTGGTGACTCAGCATTGGTGTGTCACTATCGGTTTGGATGACAGAATAATATTGATGGTCCATGTCCTTGGTCAGGCTTCTACTGTACAACGAACGCAGGGCTGGTGATGCTCAGTCCGCAGCACCACAGTCCCCTGGGCTCACCCTGAGATCTACTGCGAACAGGAAAGTGACAGTGTGTGTGTGGGGGGGGGGGGGGGGGGGGGGAAGTGACAGAGCCATTTCAGGTGTATAATCCTCCCAGGAGAAGACTGGAATCGGTAATGAGAATCTGAAGGCGAGAGAGAATATGACTGTTCTTTTCAAGGCAATGAATTGGATGGGAAGCACATTTTTCAATTATTGACAAAATGTCTGGTCCCTGATGTGGTGCAAACACAATGCTGCCGTTGTGAGAAGTGACGTTAACTAAATATGGAAAACAGTTGCATACATGTCACAAGGACTTGTCCCTGCTCAATAGTCACTGTATAGTATTTGGTCTTTTTCAGAGTGTTTCTACTACTTCTTGTACCTACAATCAGCTAACCACACTAGGGCCAATCCTCCCATAACGGAGTATGTTTATTCTGGTTAACACTGCTACCTACAGAAGCATCATATTATTTACAATTATGATTATGCACTCCCTCCTCCAGTATCATGCCCAGGTAGACCCTATCAACTGGAGAAAAAACACACACACAAAACACACAAAAAACAATCCACATCCTATTGGAACAACATGGACTCTGCTAAAAAGTACAGTACAGTGTTGCATAGTTAGCCTTCCCTGCTACGTGTGCCATAGAAACCAACGTGTGTGTTCCAAAAGTAGTGCACTACATAGGGAATAGGGTTACATTTGGGACACAACCTATGTCTTCAAATAAGCTCCACTCAGCCAGTCATTAGAGCTGCTTGCTCCTCTCATTGAAGGCTCTAATAGCCTCCTGCTTGGGACAGGTGCTCTGCAAATTGCTTCCCCTAAATGATTAACGAGCTGAGATTTATATGGTGTGTGTGTGTGTGTGTGTGTGTGTGTGTGTGTGTGTGTGTGTGTGTGTGTGTGTGTGTGTGTGTGTGTGTGTGTGTGTGTGTGTGTGTGTGTGTGTGTATATGTGTGTATATGTGTGTGTGTGTCAGCATGCATGCATGTGTGTGTGTGTGTGTGTGCACGGCTGTATGTATACAAGGTGCGGCCAGGAGGCAGTCACAGACGGGCACTTGAGTTTCTATAGAGCAAATGTAAGAGGATGTTCCTAGCCCAGCTATTCAGTTCTCTGTATTCTAAACACGTCCAGATCTTGTGGGGTAGTTTGCCTCCCTGGTGTTGACATTAACAGATTAATAGATTGATTAAACATTTAAGGGGAGCCAGTTAAATTGGAAGGAGCGTGAGCCATTGTTGGGAGTTGGTGCAATGAAATAACGCAAACAGAAGGACACACTCCTCCATGGTGTTCATGTAAAGTGAGTTCATGTCCCTAAATACATGCATGAGACATTAAACAGACGTTCGCTTTTCTCTCTCTTGCACAAAGCCAGCAAACAAACAAACCATGCATGTGCTTTCGTACAGTAGGTTTCATGTCTTCTCCAGACAGTTATAAACACTAGTGACAAGGTAAAACTTGAGCCCTGTAGGGGAGTAGGACTTAGGGTGCCATTTGGTGAACAGGCTCTAAGGGAATAGGGTGCCATTTGGGACAAAATCAAAACACAATTTTCACCCATACATTTTTCTCCAACGCACACCTGCAACCCTTATCCTCCAGGGAAGTGATTGGCAGATGGCTCTCTCTCTTGAACACAGCCTTATTTGTCACTGTCACGTCAACGTAGAGGGATAAAGGGTGACGTGACCTGTGACTGTTTAACATGCTAAACCAGCTGAACAACACATGTTAACTCATGTTTGGAATGATGGGGCACTGGCCAGGTGAACTCAACATGCTGTTCATCTCATTGTCTCTTTTCCTCCTCTTCTCCTCTCCTCTCCCTTTCTTTCTCTTTTCCTCTCATCCTTTATGTCCTCTCCCTCCATGCTGTTCCTCTCCTCCACACACAATATAGAGTAAGGACGCACCTCAGTACTGGCTGAACACAGTCTAGTGGTTAAGAGCGTTGGGAAAGTAACCGTAAGGTCATTGATTCAAATCCCTGAGCCAACTAGGTGAAAAAAACTGTTGCTGTACCCTTGAGCAAGGCACATAACCCTAATTGCTCCTGTAAGTCGCTATGGATAAGAGCGTCTACTAAAATGTAAATGTAGGCCCCTGTGCTTGCAGGATGTGTGATTGGTGCCCTATTAGATTTTTTTAAATTATTCTACCATCCTAATAAATAGGGAAATTCACTACATAAATGGTGCCTTGTGGGAGGACATTCATTTACACATAATGTACTAATGACACACCTGTAAGCAGGATATTTCACTCTCAATTGACTGAACTCCAACCTTGGCTACCACAAATATGCTGAGCAGCTTGTTCATGTAGATTTAATTAAAGATGGATACCAAGATAAGATAATATATTACTTTATTCATCCACTAAATTAATATGTCATTATAGCAGTACATACAAGGTTTTTCTTTATTTTTAATATTTTCTACATTGTAGAATAATAGTGAAGACATAAAAACTATGAAACAACACACTTAGAATCATGTAGTAACCAAAAAAGTGTTAAACAAATGAAAATATATTTTCGATTTGAGATTCTTCAAAGTAGCCACTCGTGGAAATTCAGTACTGAGAGAGACTATGTCATTTCTTCAAACAAGCATCTTTATTTAATATCGATTAGTTATTGCAATAATGAAACCGTCAACCCCACACTCCGAAGTGTGTTGCCGAGTGCTTAGCTGATAATGAAAATACAAATGTTCTATAGGACCTAAAAATGCTTAGTCAGACTGGTTCCAACCTTCCCATTAGCCCCCTTGGTTCATGTCCAGGTTATCTGCACGGGATGTTGTTTTACTTCCAAGCCAGCTTAGTTTCCCAGATGCCAGGATGATGAGATAATTGTTCTAAACTATTCAAGGCTATCTCTATCTCGGGTCACACACACCACATATTGTCTATTGAATGCCAGCTTTAAGTTTTTTATCACAAAGTCATTGTCAGCTCAAGCTATTTCTAGAAAAACCCATTTCCTTGACCATAAGCCCAGACTAACTGCAGGAAGCTAGAGTGGAAACCATCTCTTTCCAGAAAAACAGAATTAAACAGAAAATAAATGTCCTACAATTTTTTACTAACTATTAATATCAAACAAATCAGGTAAATATGTAATTTTTCTATCACATTCCCCCATTTTGAGAATTCTCTCAACTTAAAAGGAAAATTATAAGGTTTAAAAAGACATTTATTCAATTTAGTGCCTAATGAACATAACCCAGAACATGCATCATGATCCCACTATGTATAGGGCATCGCCTATGGACTCTATGTCTCATTAGCATAAACCTGCTATAGTTCCTGAGTATTATCATTATCATCAAAAAGTGAAATTTGTCAATGGATATAAATCAAATAGATTAGGATCAGTTTCACTCTCAGCATAACAATCAAAACAATCCATCCATAATACATTATTTTCTCCACTCATATAGTTATTAACATACCCAAAACTTACTCAAATCAATCATTCAGCTTTATAAATCATTCAGTTTCCAAATCATAAAAAAGTCTCAATTGTCCAACAACAATTTAGAATGACATTCCTCAGTGATTCACATTGGTTCTATCACTCAAAATTAAAACCCTCAACTTAACACACATCAACACTGGCTGAATGTACATTTATATTAACATACAATATCTTCACCTCATAATTCTAATATTAAGTTTCTCATCGGGGTTACAATTACAGATCAGTATCTCAATGCATTCTCATCCTAAATTACTATACATTTAGCAGTGTGTAAATCTCCTCAATCAACCTGATACTCCAAATAACAATTTTAGACAAGTCTAAATCAATTACGGGCACAGTTGACCAACCCCCTCTCTTTTTCTTCTTCAGATAGCTTCACAGTTCAAAGTGGATGGTTCATGATAATATCCCAATTTCAATGTCTCACCTGAACCCCACCACAACTCCTATTATGTCTTGTCCATTTGCCAACAAATATACCAGCAACATGAGAGAAGTTTTGGAACGGATCTCTCTCCATGCTCACTCCATGTGGACTCTGTTGCACTCCTGAGAGAAAAGGCATGAGAGAAAAGGCAGTCGATAACTTCAACTGGATGCTGTACACTGGTTGCTGGCTCGGACTCAGGTCTCTCGATAGAAGTGGGGCAGGACAGGGCTGTATTGAACGCCAGTTCTTCAGCCAGTTAGAGAGGGTTTTGAGGTCCACACCGCTTGGTCAAATTATCCCTTCCATGCATCTAGATACCATCTCCACCACAACTTCGAGAAAGGACAGATCAGAACAACAATTCAGTTCAGTGCATATCTGATTTGGGAAATCGAGACAAGCATTGACTATGTGACAAATTATTACATCGGACTAATATCTTAATATAAAATTGTAAAATATATGTCAAAAAGAATAACAACACATTCTGTTGAAACAATGTTTCAAATGAGCTTATACTCCCCTTATAACACTGTGAACCTCCTCGCAGAGTCATAGATAGGATCAGGAAATTATGCCGATCATCCAGCAGACCCAATCTGGTGAGATTTGTACCAAAACAAAACAGAACAAACAATGCAACAATACACTCCTTCATATTTCACTCAATACATTTCTATATATCACTCAAGGTGTGTAAACTTCAATCCAAAAACCTCAAAAGACTGGTAATTCCCCCATTTTGACACGACTCACCACGTGAGTAATGTGTGAAACAACAACACTACTGGTTAAAAATATATAAATATTTATTTTTAAACAACAAATCGAATCAGAATCACTGCCCATTATAACTCCATAAAGAAAAAATTGTACCCATAAGTTGATTCAAGGAATAGAAAATTAGACTAGAGACAGGTCTATGCTTCTCGTGGTCCTATCACACATATAACTATATCCGTAATTATCAGTATTATAAATTACCTTCAAGTCATCATCCAATGTCTCTCAGCTTCCCACGAGAGTGATCAAACCACACTAGAAAGTAAAGACAGAGGTCAGAGGTCATTCAAACCCTTCAAATAAGTGATTTTTACAATATTAGATTAATTATGTAAAAACAGTGAAACATTTTATACATTTCAACTTCCAGGTTCACAGTAACTATCTTCAGTACATTTTTTTGTGTTCAATTAAAACCCAGAAAATAAAAACTTCGGAAAATTCCATGTGTGTGTGTGCCCCTTTAACATACCTCGCACTAACCCATATTCATAACCAAGAACTTGTGTATACATACTGGTGTGTGTGTGGTAAACCATATGGCAAAAACAAACAAAATCGGTCTTATTTAATTTGGTAGTTTACGGCCTAATCCGGATACCTGTATCTTCTCTAGGGTAGGGGGCAGCATTCGAACTTTTGGATGAAAAGCGTGCCCAAATTAAACTGCCTACTACTCGGGCCCAGAAGGTAGGATATGCATATTATTAGTAGATTTGGATAGAAACTACTCTGAAGTTTCTAAAACTGTTTGAATGATGTCTGTGAGTATAACAGAACTCATATGGCAGGCAAAAACCTGAGATAAATCCAACCAGGAAGTGGGAAATATGATGCTCATAGTCTTTTCAAGTCATTGCCTATCTAACACACAGTGACTTAGGGTTCATTTTGCACTTCCTAAGGCTTCCACTAGATGTCAACAGTCTTCAGAAAGTTGTTTGAGGCTTCTATGGTGAACAGAGAGCGAACAAAGGAAGTTGGAATTTGTTGACTCCAGAAAGGACATGACTTCATTGGCGCGCATTCACGTGAGAGTTAGCTGTGTTCCATTACATTTTTCAAGACATTGGAATTGTCCGGTTGGAATATTATTGAAGTTTTATGTTAAAAAGGCCCTAAAGATTGATGCTATACATCGTTTGACATATTTCTACGAACGTAAATCTAACTTTTTTTTAAAAACTTTTCGTCGTGAAATTTTCGTCGCGCTTACTACATTTGGAGTAGCTTACTGAATGCGCAAACAACAAGGAGGTATTTGGACATAAATTATGGACTTTATCGAACAAAACAACATTTATTGTGCACCTGGGATTCCTGGAAGGGCCTTCTGATGAAGATCATCAAAAGTAAGTGAATATTTATAATGCTATTTATGATTTTAGATGACTCCAAAATGGCGGGTATCTTTATTGTCTGATGTATTTTTCTGAGCGCCGTACTCAGATTATTGCAAAGTGTGCTTTCCCCGTGAAGCTTTTTTGAAATCTTTCACAGCGGTTGCATAAAGGAGATGGTTATCTATAATTCTTTGAATAACAGTTTAATATTTTATCAACGTTTATGATGAGTATTTTTGTAAATTGTTGTGCTGATTCACCGGCAGTTTTGGAGTCAAAATATTTTCTGAACATCACGCGCCAATGTAAAATGGGATTTTTGGATATAAATATGAACTTTATCGACCAAAACATACATGTATTGTGTAACATTGAGTCCTAGGAGTGTAATCTGATGAAGATCGTCAATGGTTAGTGCTTAATTTTAGCTGAATTTCTGGTTTTTGTGACCCCCCTCCTGCTTGGAAAATGGCTGTGTGGTTTTTCTTGTGTTGGCGCTGTCCTAACATAATCTAACTTCATGCTTTCGCCATAAAGCCTTTTTGAAATCGGACAATGTGCTTGGATTTAGGAGAGGTTTATTTTTAAAATGGTGTAAAATAGTTGTATGTTTGAGTTGCGGTTTTGTCTCACCAGGGGTGAGAGTTGGATTTGCGTTTATTGTCGAAGGAATGAGCGTTACACCGAGGCCTGTACTTTGGAGCGGAATCGATTTGGAGGTGGAGGGTCCATCATGGTCTGGGGCGGTGTGTAACAGCATCATCGAACTGAGCTTGTTGTCATTGCAGGCAATCTCAATGTTGTGCGTTACAGAGAAGACATCCTCCTCCCTCATGTGGTACCCTTCCTGCAGGCTCATCCTGACATGACCCTCCAGCATGACAATGCCACCAGCCATACTGCTCGTTCTGTGCGTGTTCTTCTGCAAGACATGAATGTCAGTGTTCTGCCATGGCCAGCGAAGAGCCCAGATCTCAATCCCATTGAGCACGTCTGGGACCTGTTGGATCGGAGGGTGAGGGCTAGGGCCCTCACCCTCAGAAATGTCTGGGAACTTGCAGGTGCATGGTGGAAGAGTGGGGTAACATCTCCCAGCAAGACCTGGCAAATCTAGTGCAGTCCATGAGGAGATGCACTGCAGTACTTAATGCAGCTGGTGGCCACACCAGATACTGACTGTTATTTTTGATTTTGACCTCCCCCCCTTTTTCAGGGACACTTTATTCAATTTCTGTTAGACACATGTTGGAACTTGTTCAGTTTATCTCTCAGATGTTGAATCTTGTTATGTTCATACAAATATTTAAGTTTGCTGAAAATAAACGCTGTTGACAGTGAGAGGACGTTTCTGTTTTTGCTGAGTTTACATACTCAAATTACTTCACATGGTTAGAGCGATTATGTTGGTGGAATGCTAACATCAATACGCTGGTGTATTGAGCTACTGATTCTTCTTTCAAGTCATTGTGCCAAGTCACAATTGCATCCATGAATTCTCTATTAGATTGGAATTTTCCTATCAGACGGGAAATGCTGCCAATTTTGATCCATGATTTGATTTTTTTCCCATATTCGAGCCGAATTGGTAGAATGCCTGTGCACTTCTATTAGTGCCTCTATGGCTTTGCTATATTTTACCTCTTCTATTTTGTGTCACGTGTGCTCCCTTCCGGCCTGTAGGTGACCAGGCTGCTCATTATGGCACACACCTGTCACTATTATTAACCTGGACAACCATTACCTCCCTGAGTACCTACCCTACATATGTCACTCCCTTTGGTTCCTTCCCCAGGTGTTATTGTTTCTGTTTCAGTTTCATGTCTGAGCGCTGTTAGTGTTTCTTGTTTTGTATTATGTTGCGTTTATTTATTAAAACACGCACTCCCTTAACTTGCTTCCCGACTCTCAGCACACATCGTTACAGAATAACGCCTCACCGAAGGTAAGCATCAGGGAGTGGTTTTTTTGTCATTGGGAATGACGTCGGGTCCGGGAGCCGTTACAGGCTCTCATGCCTCAGCCAGATTGCCAGGCTCCCCTCTCTCCGTCGGCTTTGCCGGATCGCCAGGCTCCCCTACTTCCACCGGCTCGTCAGGCTCTCATGCCTCAGCCGGATCACCAGGCTCCCCTGCCTCAGCTGTTCTGTCAGGTTCCCGTGTCCCAGCCGGCGACAGTTTCCCGCGCATCAGCGGGGGTAACCGGTCCGCTCCTGATCCCCGGGATTGTCCTTTGGTTGGCATCCTGCAGCTGGAGCCGAATGCGCCGAGAAGGGGCACTGTCACGTATGCTCTCTCCGGCGCTCTAGGTTGCCATGCTCCTACGTCTCAGCTGGACTGACAGGTTTCCCACGCCTCAGCAGAGATGACTGATCCGCTCCTGATCCCTGGGATCGTCATTTTGGTCAGCGTCCTGTGGCTAGAGCCAAGCGTCGGGGAGGGGGTACTGTCACGTGTGCTCCCTCTCTGGACTCTAGGTCACCATGCTGCTCGTTATGGCGCACACCTGTCACCATCATTACACGCACCTGCGCGTCTTCAGACTCACCTGGACTCCATCACCTCCCTGATTACCTTCCCTATATATGTCACTCCCTTTGGTTCTTTCCCGAGGCGTTATTGTTTTTGTTAACATCCAATCACATTAACCTTTACTCTCTCGTGGGAATTCCACTAATGGTCCGTATGTACCCGGAAAAGCACCGAACAACAGACAGGGACGTTGGACCATCGAAGAGGCGCAAATATGATGAGAACTTCATTGATTTGGGGTTCACTTATATTGGTAGCAGTGCCTTTCCTCAGCCACAGTGTGTTATTACAAAAGTACTATCTCACAACTTGATGAAACCTTCACTCTTGCGCAGACATTTAGAAACAAAACATGCCAATTTGAAAAATAACCCACAGGAATTGAAATGGGTGAGAATTAAGATGACTTTCGAATAGTAAGACATGTATAAAAGCAACAGATACCATTAATAAGAAGAGGCTAGAAGCGTCTTATATGGTGAGCTACCGAGTGGCTAGCCCCATACTATTGTGGAGGACTTAATTATTCCTGCTGCCACTGATATGGCTGGAACAATGCTGGGGAATTGGCCCAAAAAAACTAAACAGACAATGCCTTCATCAAACAACACTGTTTCACGACGCATCAGTGACATGGCAGGAGATGTTTTGAAACAATTACTGCTTCGCATACAAGCCTGTGAATTCTATGCGTTACAGCTGGATGAGTCAACAGACGTGGCGGCCTTGCACAGCTCCAGGTATATGTCCTTTACGTTTATAGAGGGTCAATTAAGGAAGACATCCTCTTCTGCAAACCACTGGAAACCAGAACAACAGGGGAAGATATTTTTGAAAGTACTGGACAGCTTTGTGACATCAAATGGACTTTGTTGGTATCTGTACTGATGATGCAAAAGCCATGACAGGGAGACATAGTGGAGTGGTAATGCGCGTGCAAGCAGTTGCTCCCGACGCCACTTTGGTACACTGCAGCATCCACCGAGAGGCTCTTGCTGCCAAAGGAATGCCTGACAGCTTGAAAGAAGTTTTGGACACTACATTGAAAATGGTTAACTTTGTTAAAGCAAGGCCCCTGAACTCTCGTATTTTCTGCACTATGCAATGATATGGGCAGCGACCATGTAACACTTTTACAACATACAGAAGTGCACTGGTTATCAAGGGGCAAAGTATTGACACATTTTTTTGAACTGAGAGACGAGCTTAAAGTTTTATTTATTGACCATCATTTTCACTTGTCTGACCGCTTGCATGATGACGAGTTTCTCACACGACTGGCCTATCTGGGTGATGTTTTTTCTCACCTGGATGATCTGAATCTAGGATTACAGGGACTCTCCGCAACTATATTCAATGTGCGGGACAAAATTAAAAATATAATTAAGAAGTTGGAGCTCTTCTCTGTCTACATTAACAAGGACAACACACAGGTCTTCCCATCATTGTATGATTTTTGTGTGTGCAAAGGAACTCAAGCTTACGATCAATGTCAAATGTGATACAGCGAAGCACCTGAGTGAGTTGGGTGCACAATTATGCAGGTATGACACACAAACAACTGGATTCATGAAATAACCATTTCATGCCCTGCCTCCAGTCCACTTACCAATATGTGAACAAGAGAGCGTTCATTAGTTTAGTTGCATTTATTTATTAAAACACTCACTCCCTGAATTTGCTTCCCGACTCTCAGCGCACTCGTTACACCTTTGCAACCACATACCTAAGTGAGAGTGGATTTTCGGCCCTCACTAGCATGACAAGTAAATACAGGCACAGACTGTGTGTGGAAAAGGATTTAAGACAGAGACTCTCTCCAATACAACCCAACATCGCAGAGCTATGTGCATCCTTTCAAGCACACCCTTCTCATTAACCTGTGGTGAGTTATTCACAATTTTCAATGAACAAATAAATGTATATGTGTAAGATGGATAAATAAAGAGCAAAACTATTGATTATTATTATATTATTATTTGTGCCCTGGTCCTATAAGAGCTCTTTATCACTTCCCATCAGCCGGGTTGTGACAACAAACTCACACTCAATCTTATGTTTAATAAATGTATCATATAGTGTGTGTGTGGCAGGCTTACAATGATGGCAAAAAACAACATTTGAGAGTGTGCTGAACCTGGTACTAGAGGAGCTGGAGGTTGAATGTTTGAAGGGGTACAGGAGTATACAACGTTTGGGAACCACTGCACTGCAACTCAAAACTCTATGAATACAGGCTAAGGTGTCTGAGTGAATGGAGGAACAACAGAGGTTCTAGCTACAATGGCTACCAGCAGAAAAATACACCACCAAGCACAGTAGTAATGGCTCCCATATTCAGCACATACAATAGACCAGCATGAGACCGTCTTTGGCTTTTTAGTTTTTAGCAAAGCTCACCCCCATAATTTTATCAAAAGCTGAGATTCCTTTGTTCCTTTTTTCTCCTTCTTCCTCTTCCCTTTCATGGCTCTTTTTGACTGACAAAGTCTTTTTCCGATCTAAAAGGGTTGGTTGGTAGCTTTAGCGCTGCGGCAGTTTAATCCCCCTTTACTAATGGCCTGTTCCTTTCTCTAATGATGGATGGTGCTGGCAGAGGGACTGGATCCCTTAGATGAATTATAGACATATAGACCTAGCATGCATCTAAAATGGCACCCTATTCCCTATACAGGGCACTACTTTTGACCGGGGCTCATATAAGGCTAGTGGCAAGAACCCCAAAATCTTTTGATTACCCTAGCCGAGGTATAACAAAGCACAGCCATGATTCTACTAACTCTAAGGTCTCCCGTATATGAAATGGATGGTTATGTAAAACTTTTTTACTGCAAAAGTGGTTACATTGATAGATATTGTGACACACCCCCTTAAGGCCAGACACCACAGGCTGAAATAACATTTTTGCCTCTACCTATCAATTTTGAGATTTGTTGTTATTTTGGTCCATTATATGAATATTGTAACGAGTGCGCTGAGAGTCGGGAAGCAAGTACAGGGAGTGAGTGTTTTAATAAATAAACATGAAACACAAACGCACCGACATGAAACAGAGTCAATAACACCTGAGGAAAGAACCAAGGGGAGTGACAGATATAGGGAAGATAATCAAGGAGGTGATGGAGTCCAGGTGAGTGTCATGAGGCGCTGGTACGCTTGACGATGGTGACAGGTGTGCGGGATAATCAGCAGCCTGATGACCTAGAGGCAGGAGAGGGAGTAGACGTGACAAATATTGCCAAAAAGTAAACATAAACATTTCAAAGACAATGAAAATGTATATTTTCTTTAGTTTATCATACCATGGTCATCAACATTTTAATGAATTTTAACCACTAAAATGGACATACATCAATCATTTCAAAGCTCACGCTTAGTAATTAACTTTTTTTTTTGCCAGTTCTTGCTGTGAGATGTTACCCCACTTTTCCACCAAGGCACCTGCAAGTTCCTAGACATTTCTGGGGGGAATGGCCCTAGCCCTCACCCTCCGATCCAACAGGTCCCAGACGTGCTCAATGGGATTGAGATCAGGGCTCTTCGCTGGCCATGGCAGAACACTGACATTCCTTACTTGCAGGAAATCATGCACAGAATGAACAGTATGGCTGGTGATATTATCATGCTGGAGGGTCATGTCAGGATCAGCCTGCAGGAAGGGTACCACATGAGGGAGGAGGATGTCTTCCCTGTAACGCACAGCGTTGAGATTGGCTACAATGACAACAAGCTCAGTCCGATGATGCTGTGACACACTGCCCCAGACCATGATGGACCCGCCACCTCCAAATCGATCCCGCTCCAGGGTACAGGCCTCCAGAGTACAGGTGTAACGCTCATTCCTTCGACGATAAATGCGAATCTGACCATCACCCCTGGTGAGACAAAACTGTGACTAATCAGAGAACAGGACTTTTTGCCAGTTCTGTCTGGTCCAGCGACGGTGGGGTTGGGCCCATAGGCGACATTGTTGCCGGTGATGTCTGGTGAGGACCTGCCTTACAACAGGCCTACAAGCCCTCAGTCCAGCCTCTCTCAGCCTATTGCGGACAGTCTGAGCACTGATGGAGGGATTGTGCGTTCCTGGTGTAGCTCAGGCAGTTGTTGTTCCCATCCTGTACCTGTCCCGCAGGTGTGATGTTCAGATGTACCGATCCTGTGCAGGTGTTGTTACACGTGGTCTGCCACTACGAGGACGATCAGCTGTCTGTCCTGTCTTCCTGTAGTGCTTGTTTAGGCATCTCACAGTACAACCATTGAATTTATTGCCCTGGCTACATCTGCAGTCATCATGCCTCCTTGCAGCATTCCTAAGGCACGTTCACGAAGATTAGCAGGGACCCTGGGCATCTTTATTTTGGTGTTTTTCAGTCAGTAGAAAGGCCTCTTTAGTGTCCTAAGTTTTCATAACTGTGACCTTAATTGCCTACCGTCTGTAAGCTGATAGTGTCTTAATGTCCGTTCCACAGGTGCATGTTCATTAATTGTTTACGGTTCATTGAACAAGCATGGGAAACAGTGTTTAAACCCTTTACAATGAAGATCTGTGAAGTTATTTGGATTTTTACGAATTATCTTTGAAAGACAGGGTCCTGAAAAAGGGACGTTTCTTTTTTTTGCTGAGTTTATGTTGTCCATTGTTAATTTTAGATAACATTCTCTTTGTAAAAAGTGCCAGAAATGTTTTTTTTATGTACATGTCTTTTGTATTTTACAGATAGAAAGATGAAACAAGTATTTATCCACAATCTGGTCTGGACAAGTTCTGGAGTGTTTTAACAAAATGAAACCAAAATATTTAGTCTGACTTCATCCAGTGTGCAGAAAAATTTATTTGCGCAATGTGCAAATATGGACATATTTAATGAGATATCTCCTATTTTGCTTATTTTAACAAAAAATTTTTTTTTGTATTTATTTTTTTATTTCACCTTTATTTAACCAGGTAGGCAAGTTGAGAACAAGTTCTCATTTACAATTGCGACCTGGCCAAGATAAAGCAAAGCAGTTCGACAACATACAAAAACACAGAGTTACACATGGAGTAAAACAACATACAATCAATGATGCAGTAGAAAAAAAATAAGACTATATACAATGTGAGCAAATGATGTGAGATAATGGAGGTAAAGGCAAAAAAAAAAATGCCATGGTGGCAAAGTAAATAAAGTATGGCAAGAAAAAACACTGGAATGGTAGATTTGTAGTTTGAAGAAAGTTAAAAGTTAAAATATAAATAATATGGTGCAAAGGAGCAAAATAAATAAAATAAATAAATACAGTAGGGGAAAAGGTAGTAGTTTGGGCTCAATTAAAGATGGGCTATGTACAGGTGCAGAGATCTGTGAGCTGCTCTGACAGCTGGTGCTTAAAGCTAGTGAGGGAGATAAGTGTTTCCAGTTTTAGAGATTTTTGTAGTTCGTTCCAATCATTGGCAGCTGAGAACTGGAAGGAGAGACGACCAAAGGAGGAGTTGGCTTTAGGGGTGACCAGAGAGATATACCTGCTGGAGCGCGTGCTACAGGTGGGTGCTGCTATGGTGACCAGTGAGCGGAGATAAGGGGGGACTTTACCTAGCAGGGTCTTGTAGATGACCTGGAGCCAATGTGTTTGGCGACGATGATGAAGTGAAGGCCAGCCAACGAGAGCATACAGGTCGCAGTGGTGGGTTGTATATGGGGCTTTGGTGACAAAACGGATGGCACTGTGATAGACTGCATCCAGCTTGTTGAGTAGGGTATTGGAGGCTATTTTGTAAATGACATCGCCGAAGTCGAGGATTGGTAGGATGGTCAGTTTTACGAGGGTATGTTTGGCAGCATGAGTGAAGGATGCTTTGTTGCGAAATAGGAAGCCAATTCTAGATTTCACTTTGGATTGGAGATGATTGATGTGAGTCTGGAAGGAGAGTTTACAGTCTAACCAGACACCTAGGTATTTGTAGTTGTCCACAAATTCTAAGTTAGAACCGTCCAGAGAAGTTATGCTGGATGGGCGGGCAGGTGCAGGCAGCGATCGGTTGAAGAGCATGCATTTAGTTTTACTTGTGTTTGGGAGCAGTTGGAGACCACGGAAGGAGAGTTGAATGGCATTGAAGCTCGTCTGGAGGGTTGTTAACACAGTGTCCAAAGAAGGGCCAGAAGTATACAGAATGGTGTCGTCTGCGTAGAGGTGGATCAGAGATTCACCAGCAGCAAGAGCGACATCATTTATGTATACAGAGAAAAGAGTTGGCCCAAGAATTGAACCCTGTGGTACCCCCATAGAGACTGCCAGAGGTCCAGACAGTAGGCCCTCCGATTTGACACACTGAACTCTGTCAGAGAAGTAGTTGGTGAACCAGGCGACGCAATCGTTTGAGAAACCAAGGCTACTAAGTCTGCCGATGAGGATGTGGTGATTAACAGAGTCAAAAGCTTTGGCCAGGTCAATGAATACGGCAGCACAGTAATGTTTCTTATCGATGGAGGTTACGATGTCGTTTAGGACCTTGAGCGTGGCTGAGGTGCACCCATGACCAGCTCTGAAACCAGATTGCATAGCGGAGAGGGTGCGGTGGGATTCAAAATAGTCGGTAATCTGTTTGTTGACTTGGCTTTCGAAGACCTTAGAAAGGCAGGGTAGGATGGATATAGGTCTGTAGCAACTTGGGTCAAGAGTGTCACCTCCTTTGAAGAGGGGGATGACAGCAGCTGCTTTCCAATCTATGGGAATCTCAGACGACACGAAAGAGAGGTTGAAAATAGTTCACTAACATTTTAATAGAAACAATGATTATATTTGTGTCTACATTTAACTGGGAAAAGTTGACTGTAAGGGGGAAAAAATGACCCTATACCTGACTTTAACTCAAACAGTGTAGAATAATGCCTGACTTTAACTCAAACAGTGTAGAATAATGCCTGACTTGAGGGGGGAGATTGCAACATTTTTTAATGCAAATAGTCAATTGTCTGCCCTAATACATACAGAAACAAGCAGCATTAGGATATCTTAAAGCATTTTCAAAATATAGACCTGTAAACACACAGATCCAATAGGCGGAAATATCAATTATTAATATGTATGATGAATGTTAACTTCACTTTTTGATAACTGTTTAATAGACAACTTTCCAAGTCAGATTTCCTCTCATTCAGTGCTGCATGGTTCTGTCTGACAAAAATACATACAGTAAGATGTTTTTTTTAAATGTTGCGGCTATTGTAATCTACTCTAAGGAAAACGTCCCCTAAACTCAAAAAGTGCAGAATAATGCCTGGCTGGAGGGTGGTGGGCCACATAAGCTTATGTTACCTAATATTGCAAGCTCTATATTTCTCAAATTAGGAATAGAGGTAGTGAGTTGTCTGTCCTACATACACAAACAAACATCATTAGGATATCTTCATTCATCTAGGAAATATTGGCCTGTAAGCACACAGATACAATAGGTGGCAAAATCAACTATGAATATTTATGATACATTTTAACTTTACTTTTTGGTAGCTGTTCTATGGAAAACTTCCCAAGTCATATTTTCTCTCATTCAGTACTGTACGATCCTGCCTAAACAAAAATGCATACAGTTACACTTGTTTTTTTATGTTGTGGCTAATGTAATCGGCTCTAAGGAAAGTGGGCTCCAGCATCAAAATGACATTTAAAAAAAAATGTGGGTTCCTTAAAATATTTTGTATCTTTAGCCCCAAGTCTTGCAATTAAGACAGGGGGCCATCACAGATAACCTTTATATTTGCCTCAAATCCAATGTGGAGGCCAAAATCCAATATGGCAACCATAAAAACATTTGATGGAGGTTAAATTACCTGTAAATATAAATTGAGTAAAAGAGGCATTTTTTCAGAATTGTGTGCAACACTCATGCCTATAAAGACTATTAAAGTAAATAGAGTTTATTCTGAATCCAATATGGCCAACATGAGAACACTCAAACACATTTGCCTGCGTATAAGTAGCCCTTGTAAATGTTGTGTTATTGTGTTATTCTGGCTTTCAGAAGGATCTTGGTATAGCTATGATAGTGGTATTGCTATGCCTCTGTTGTCTCTGTTGTCTTTGAATAGCCCAAGCCAACTAGCTTATCAATGTGTGTTCAGGTTTTAATCTCATTCCCACATTGTTTTTCAAATACATTTTCACAATTAATCCTGCACAGTAACATACTAACCAAGTTACAGGAAAGCAACCGTTATAAAACAGTCAGCTACCATAGTAGTGTATATGTACAGCCCTCTTTTCCCCACTAAAACTAAGTGTGCAATGTTGATTCAAAGTCATTTAGGATTACCAGGAAATGAGTGTATCCTAACAGTGTGAGGAGTTCAAAGTAGCCAGTGGTGATTGTAGTTCTGGGGCCTGATCAGCTTGCACAATCTGGACAAGCTGCTGCAACAAGGGCAGTATCCTTCCTGTATGACTAGCAGGCATTGGGGGGGGGGGGGGTGATCAGTTTCAATTTCTACAGTTTGGTATAGGCAGGAAGCAGATGCAGCTTGCATGCCAACAAGACCCATTGACTAACTGAAATGTCATCTCTGCCTGATGGTGGGGATACTCCAGTAGTGGAATGGTTTGTTGTGTCTGGTTGTGAAGGAAAGTCTTTGGAAGACTTGCCTTTAAATGCTTAATTGTCCTGTAAGTTGAGTGTTTTATGTTGAATATAGCAAAAAGTTATCTAGGTCACGTCCTACATATTTCTTTATATTCCTTTGAAAGCCAGGTAGGTAATTTAACCAATTACAACTGTGGGTGGTTGGCATTGATTACACGCCCAGCAGGACATGTGGAGAGTGACAGAACCTGTTAGGGTGACTTCAGGTTAGTGAGTTTAGTTGTAGTATAGCTAGGTCATAGACTATGACTTAGAAGTGTTGGCTGTGAGGGGCATAGCACAGCTACACACACATATACATTTGAAGATAATCCATGGGCTTTGATGGACAGTTAACGGGATGCAGAGGAGGTGGAGCTGATCAAGCATGATTCACAAAGACTATCTCACAGTCAATCCCTAGCCACCATAAGCGACCACATACAGCAATTTTTACCATCCAAAAGGTGCCTCTTGTTTGCTATAAATGGCCTTATAGGGATTTTGGGATTACCGCACAGTTTCCCACACCAATGCATGAGTCACCCCAGCATGAGAGCTCATTCTTCACGAGTCCAGTTCTAGTGTCACATGGGCTGGCCAGCTATGGTTGGTATCAAAATAGGTATGAGGGCAATGCACGCCAACAATATCCAGATGGCATTTTGGCTGTTGAATTGTCTCCTGAAATGTGGCAGTCCAGTTCCATGGTGTCTCTGTCTCTAGTAACTGCCTGAGAGAAGGACTGATGGTGGAGTGGGCCTATCGAGGACAATCCTGGAAGATTCAGGATGGCATTGACATTGGAGAGGTCCAATTTCTATGACATGTGAAGGTCCCCTAAGTTGATGGCATTTCTTGTCAGAGTGTCAGGTTGTGTTGGTTTATTGTAGTGAACACCTGTGCTTGTTATGCGTCGTTGCATCCTCCCCATACACCATAATGTCACCAAGCCAGCATATAAGGCAACTCAAGGGCAGACAGCCAGGATGGTAAACATGATTGTCTGGAAGAAGCAATGTGCAATTTCAACCCGAACAGCATACAGTAAGTGGGCACTGGAACATCTCAATGTGCATCACAAATGCAGTGAGTCAGCGGAAAGTCATGTTGGATTCAGGCAGACGCATTGGACTAGCAATCAATCAAAGCTCACTTCTAAATGATAAGGTGACTTAAAAGCCCAATCCTGGAGGTGCAAGTTATCATAAATTGTAGAGCTAGGGAGAGGGTGGCAGAATCAAGGGTTGGATTTTCTTTTCTTTCATTGGAGCCTTCCAGTTGCCTCATTGATCCTCAGAGGCTTGTGACTTGGAACGCTTGTGTATATGGTTGTCACGTCCTGACCATAGAAAGCTCTTATTTTCTATGATAGAGTAGGTCAGGGCGTGACTGGGGTTTTTTCTAGTTATTATTTTCTATGTGGGATTCTAGTTTAGATTTTCTATGTTTGGGTGATTTGTATGATTCCCAATTTGAGGCAGATGGTAATCGTTGTCTCTAGTTGGGGATCATACTTAAGTAGATTGTTTTTTACTTGTGGGTTATGGGATATTGTTTATGTGTAGTTGTATTGTAGTCATGGTTCGTTTATTCTTTATTTGTTTTGTATTTTTCTAAAGTTTCACTTTCTAATAAATTATGTAGAACGCTACTTACGCTGCGCCTTGGTCCGATCATTATTATGACGAATGTGACAGAATATCCCATCATACCAGGACCAAGCAGCGTGACCAGGTGAAGGAGTCCTGGACTTGGGAGGAAAGCCAGGAGTGGAGGACATCCTGGACGTGGGACGAAATCATGGCAGGAGACAGAAGCTTGCCATGGAAGCAGGTGGAGGCAGCGTCGGAACATCAACGACATCTCCGGGGTTCGCAACCACGACGGAAGCCCGAGAGACAGCCCCAAAAAAAATTTTGGGGGGGGGCACATGGGATGGTTGACGGAGCCAGGTTTCAGACCAGAGCCATCTCCCCGCACTCGCTTTAAGGAGCGTGTGACCGTTCAGGCACCATGTTATGCGATGATACGAACTGTGTCTCCAGTGCGCATTCACAGCCCGGTGCACTCGGTGCCAGGTCCTCGCACTTGCCGTGCGAAAGTGAGCTTCCAGCCAGGACGGGTTGTGCCGGCTCAGCGTTCCTGGTCTCCAGTAGGTCTCCTCGGTCCAGGATATCCTGCGCCAGCTCTACGCACTGTCGCCAGTGCGCCTTCACAGCCCAGTGCGTCCTGTGCCAGCGCCCCGCACTTGCCGGGCTAAAGTGAGCATCCAGCCAGGACGGGTTGTGCCAGCTCTACGCACCAGGTCTCCAGTGCGTCTCCACAGCCCAGTGCGTCCTGTGCCTGCTCCCCTCCCTCGCCCTGAGGTGCGTGTCACCAGTCTGGGGCCACCTGTCCCGGCTCCACGCACCAGGCCTCCAGTGCACCTTCACAGTCCAGAGCTTCTGGCGACAGTTCCCAGTCCAGAGCTTCCGGCGACAGTTACACAGTCCGGAGCTTCCGGCGACAGTTCCACGGTCCGGAACCTCCTGAGACGGTCCACGGTCCGGAACCTCCTGAGATGGTCCACGGTCCAGAACCTCCTGAGACGGTCCACAGTCCGGACCTCCTGAGACAATCCACGGCCCGGAGTCTCCAGCGACGATCCCCAGCCCGGAGTCTCCAGCGACGATCCGCAACCCGGAGCTTCCAGTGACGGTCCGTGGTCCGGAGTCTCCAGCGACAGTCTGCGGTCCGGAGGATCCAGCGATGCTGGCGGATTTGCAGGATGAGAGGGTTCTTCATCCTGCACCAGAGCTGCCTCCAAGGCTGGCGGATCCGCAGGATGAGAGGGTTTTTCGTCCTGCACCAGAGCCGCCTCCAATGCTGGCGGATCCGCAGGATGAGAGGGTTCTTCGTCCTGCACCAGAGCCGCCACTGACACTAGACACCCCCCCATAACCCTCCCTTTTTTGTTTCAGGTTTTGCGGTCGGAGTCCGCACCTTTGGGGGGGGTACTGTCACGTCCTGACCATAGAAAGCTCTTATTTTCTATGACAGAGTAGGTCAGGGCATGACTGGGGGTTTTTCTAGTTATTATTTTCTATGTGGGGTTCTAGTTTAGGTTTTCTATGTTTGGGTGATTTGTATGATTCCCAGTTAGAGGCAGCTGGTAATCGTTGTCTCTAATTGGGGATCATACTTAAGTAGCTTGTTTTTCACTTGTGGGTTATGGGATATTGTTTATGTGTAGTTGTATTGTAGTCACGGTTAGTTTATTCTTTATTTGTTTTGTATTTTTCAAAAGTTTCACTTTCTAATAAATTATGTGGAATGCTACTCATGCTGCGCCTTGGTCCGATCATTATTATGACGAATGTAACAATGGTGGGCATACTGTATTCCTAACATAGTTGAAGTACACAAAAATAGTCTTGACTACAGGTTATAAGTGCAGTACGCAAATCTGAAATGTCTCATTTAAAATGTGTATATATACAGGTGATTAAGCCACCATTTAATAGCATTGTGGCGGCCACATTAGATTTTGTACACTATATTGGATTTGGAGTCAAATCTAAGGAGGCCCCCTGACGTAATTTCAAGAGTAGGGGCTGCACATATAAAATACACAGAGGAACATTTGACTGGAAAAAATGAGTTTTCAGTGTGTGAGCCCACAACGAACGACAACAAACAGTCTGGCCAAGCATAGGCTCAACACAGAACAATTACCCACAAAACCCAAAGGAAAAACATGCTCCTTATGTGTGACTCCCAATCAGCAGCAACGAGCTTCAGCTGTGCCTGATTGGGAGCCACACACACGGCCCAAAACAAAGAAATACCAAAACATAGAAAAAGGAACATAGAACGCCCACCCAATGTAACACCCTGGCCTAACCAAAATAAAGAACAAAAAACCCCTCTCTATGGCCAGGGCGTTACAGTACCCCCCCAAAGGTGCGGACTCCGGCCGCAAAACCTGACTCTGAAGGGGAGGGTCCGGGTGGGCCTTCTTACGGCGGCGGCTCAGGTGCGGGACGTGGCCTCTGCTCCACCCTTGACGTCGCCCTCTTAGGTGGCGCACCTGGCCGCGCCGAAGGTCTGGTGGGCGACGCTGACTGCGCCCGGCTGGCGGGCGGCGATGGTTGCGCCCGGCTGGCGGGCGACCCTTGTTGCGCCCGGCTGGCGGCCGGCGATGGTTGCGCCCGGCTGGCGGGCGACCCTGGCTGCGCCCGGCTGGCGGGCGGCGATGGTTGCGCCCGGCTGGCGGGCGACCCTGGCTGCTCCGACGGCACTGACCCAGGATTCACCAGGCTGGGGAGACATGACAGAGGCCTGGCCCTAGGCGTAGGCACAGGACTCACCGGGCTGGCGGGCGTCCCTGGCCACTCTGGCAGTTCAGGGCAGTCTGGCCACTCCGGCAGTTCAGCGCAGTCTGGCCACTCCGGCAGTTCAGCGCAGTCTGGCCACTCCGGCAGTTCAGCGCAGTCTGGCCACTCCGGCAGTTCAGCGCAGTCTGGCCACTCCGGCAGTTCAGCGCAGTCTGGCCACTCTGGCAGTTCAGCGCAGTCTGACCTCTCTGGCGACTGTTGACTGGCGGGCAGCTCTGACGACTGTTGACTGGCGGGAAGCTCTGACGACTGTTGACTGGCGGGAAGCTCTGACGACTGTTGACTGGCGGGAAGCTCTGACGACTGTTGACTGGCGGGAAGCTCTGACGACTGTTGACTGGCGGGAAGCTCTGACGACTGTTGACTGGCGGGCAGCTCTGACTGCTCTGGACAGGTGAGACCCACTGGAGGCCTAGTCCTGGGAGGTGGCACAGGACGGACCAGGATGGGGAGACCCACTGGAGGCCTAGTCCTGGGAGGTGGCACAGGATGGACCAGGATGGGGAGACCCACTGGAGGCCTGGTCCTGGGAGGTGGCACAGGATGGACCAGGATGGGGAGACCCACTGGAGGCCTGGTCCGAGGAGGAGGCACAGGATAAACCGGGCTGTGGGGGAGCACTGGAGTTCTGGTACGGACACTCTTTACCCACACTCCAGGCTGAATGCCCACTTTGGCCCGGCACAGGCGGAGAGCACGCATTGGGCGAACTGGACCCTCCCAGCGCTCTGGAGACACAGTGCGCAACGCCGGCGCAGGATAACCTGGACCAAGGAGGCGCACTGGAGACCAGACGCGCTGAGCTGGCACCATCCGCCCTGGCTCGATGCCTGCACTCGCATGGCACTTGCGGGGGGCTGGTATGTAGCGCACCGGGCTTTGAACGCGCACTGGGGACACCGTGCGCTCCACAGCATAACATGGTGTCTTACCAGTACCACGCTGCTTCCGGTAAGCACGGGGAGTTGGCTTAGGTCTACCACCTGACTCTGCCAATCTCCCTGTGTGCCCCCCCCCAAAAAAATTGTGGGGCTGCCTCCCGTGTCCGTTGAGCTCCCTCGCCTCGTACCAGCGCCTCTCAGCTCTCGCCGCCTCGATCTCCCACTGCGGGCGGCGATACTCCCCAGCTTGAGCCCATGGTTCACCTTCGTCCAGTAATTCCTCGCATCTCCAGGAATCCTGAACGATCCTCTCCATCTTCTCCAAAGTCCATGAGTCCTTCTCCTGGTGCCTCTTCTTCCTCTGCTGCTTGGTCCGTTTTTGGTGGGTGATTCTGTCACGGTTGTCGTCGGTGAAGGAGGAACCAAGGTGCAGCAGAGGATGTGCTCATCATTAGAATTTTAATTCAAATAAACAAGAGAACACTACAAAATGAACAAAACGACAGCAAACAGTCCTGTTAGGAAAATACTCAAACAGAAACAATTACCCACAAAACCCAAAGGAAAAACATGCTCCTTATGTGTGACTCCCAATCAGCAGCAACGAGCTTCAGCTGTGCCTGATTGGGAGCCACACACACGGCCCAAAACAAAGAAATACCAAAACATAGAAAAAGGAACATAGAACGCCCACCCAATGTAACACCCTGGCCTAACCAAAATAAAGAACAAAAAACCCCTCTCTATGGCCAGGGCGTTACACCATTAATATTTATAATAGTTGATATTTATGCCTATTGTATCTGTGTGTTTACAGATATACAGTATATTTCTAAAATGGTTTAAGATATCTTAATGTTGTTTGTTTCTGTATGTAGGTCAGACAATAGACTGCTCGTATTCCAAATTTGAGCAATATCAGAGCTTGGTAAAGGGCATAGCAAGACCTGGGCCCATATCCACAAAGTGTCTCATAGTAAGAGTGCTGATTTAGGATACATTTTTCCTTTTAAATCATAATGAATAAAGGGCTGATCCTCCTATGACAGAAAACAGAGGGGTAAAATGCATAGGTAGATCTGGGGAAGAAACCTCCCAATTGGAAAATGGACACTGCGAGTCTATAGTGTGGGGAGATATTGTACATGACAAAATGTTGACAAAATGACTTCATAAAATGCCTTTACTTCTCTTCTTTCAGGTAAAATGTACAATCAAACTATTCTTTAGAGAATCTAATCACAAAGGGGTGAAAACCCTTACACACTAACACATACACACACACACACACACAGACACACACACGCAGACACACACACACACACACACACACACACACACACACACACACACACACACACACACACACACACACACACACACACACACACACACACACACACTTGGCCTAAGCATGCTGTAGTTCACAGACATCATCCTAACAAGCAGACAGAGTCCTGCAGAGGGACGTTTGAATGTCATCTTATCAACCTCTATAATTGCATTTCTCTGCTGCATGTGTTCCCAGGCAGCCTCACACACACACACGCACGCACACACACACACACACACCACATGCACACACACACACACACACACACCGCATGCACACACACACACTCACACACACCGCATGCACACACACTACTTCAAACGTGACAATGGCCACACAGACACGACTCCAACACCATCATTACATTTGCCGATGACACAACACTGGTAGGCCTGATCACCGACAATGACGAGACAGCCTATAGGGAGGAGGTCAGAGACCTGGCCGTGTGGCGCCAGGACAACAACCTCTCCCTCATCATGATTAAGACAAAGGAGATGATTGTGGACTACAGGAAAAGGAGGACCGAGCACACCTCCATTCTCATCAACGGGGCTGTAGTGGAACAGGTTGAGAGCTTCAAGTTCCCTGGTGTCCACATCACCAACAAACTAACATGGTCCAAGCACACCAAGACAGTCGTGAAGAGGGCACGACAAACCTATTTCCCCTCAGGAGACTGAAAAGATTTGGCATGGGTCCTCAGATCCTCAAAGGTTCTACAGCTGCACCATCGAGAGCATCCTGACTGGTTGCATCACTTCCTGGTATGGCAACTGCTCGGGGGGTAGTGTGTACGGCCCAGTACATCATTGTGGCCAAGCTTCCTGCCATCATTGACCTCTATACCAGGCGGTGTCAGAGGAAGGCCCTAAAAATTGTCAAAGACTCCAGCCACCCTAGTCATACACATTTCTCTCTGCTACTGCACGGCAAGCGGTACCGGAGTGCCAAGTCTAGGTCCAAGAGGCTTCTAAACAGCTTCTTCCCCGAAGCCAAAGGACTCCTGAACATCTAATCAAATGGCTACCCAGACTATTTGCACTGCCCCCCCACCCTCTTTTACGCTGCTGCTACTCTCTGTTATTATCAATGTATAGTCACTTTAATAATTCTACCTACATGTACATCTTACCTCAATTACCTCGAATAACCGGTGCCCCCGCACATTGACGCTGTACCGGTACCCTCTGTATATAGTCTCGCTATTGTTATTTTACTGCTGTTCTTGAACTACTTGTTACATATATTTCTTATTCTTATTCACATTTTTTAAACTGCATTGTTGGTTAGGGGCTTGTAAGTAAGCATTTCACTGTAAAGTCTACTTTTTTCACTTCCTTCCGCCTCACACACACACACACACACACACACACACACACACACACACACACACACACACACACACACACACACACACACACACACACACACACACACACACAGCCACCTACCTACCTACACACCCTAACTCCTTGTTTTAATTGTCCGGTTGTTATGAGAGGCTATTTTATACTGCAGTTTTGTTCATTAGTTTGTAAGTAATTTAACATGTAGCTCCCATATTTATGCTTCTGCTTTTTGCACCACAGTCAATTACATGCTGCCCTCTAATGCCCCACCATCAATTCATTAAGGGAAACACTTGGTTTTGAAAGGTAATTACACATTCAGTGGAAATGTGTTTGGTACCTCGGTTCTCTAAGGTCTATCAAAGTGCTCTCTGTGCAGTTCCTATTATGCAAAGCATGAAGATTACTTCATCACCTTCCAAATAGCACCCTATTGCCTATGTAGTGCACTACTTTGATCAGAATGGGGTGGCATTTGGGACTTAATCTTGGTTTGAAGTGAATCACGCATGAACACAGCAACATTCATCCATTTTAAAGGGAACATCTAGGATTCAAACAACAACAGTGTGGTCACCCTGACACTTGGATGGATGAACAAATCCCAAATTGCACCTTTAAACATTTTACAATTGAGCATGTCAGAAAACAGAAATAATTTTACTATTTATCTTCTGTCACTGGAAATGAAGGTGTCATTTTGTTTTCAAGTAGGGGCCTCATGGTGAAATTGCCAGTGAGCGCTGGCTGAGCAGTGAAGCAGCAGTCTCACTCAGATGAAACTTGACATTTTCTTGGTAGGAGGTGAATGCATTTATTGGTTCAATGAAGTCTGACATTCAACTTCTATTTGAGGCCTTTAGTTTTTACATTATCATTCGAATATCCATATTACACACTGAAAAATGCATGAGGGGGACCTTGAGGCTGAATCCCCATTGAAGAAGCTATATTAGAGGCAACGTAACCAACTGGGTTAGGGTTAGGGTCAATCAGGGAGACTAAATACTGTGTTAGCTTGCTGAGCTAAAGTTTAGTCTAGCATAACATGAGTCAAGTCTCAGGTAAGGTCACTAATCATGGCAATATAGTGCTGAGGATGACTATTTAAAATGAAATTCCAAATCCAATTGTCCTCATGAAAAGCAAGAGTGGGAGAAGAGGTGGGGGAGACAGGACCAGCGCCACAACTAATTAGTTGTATGGGCATTTCATTTCCATATGGAGGGGGGCAAAAACAGTGTCATGGTTTTTAACAGTAAATACATGTCATTTAACTGTACACATGTTTTACCTTTTAATGTGGCATGAACACAACCCGTCCTGATGTTTTCATAGGATTGTCAAACAAATCACTTCAAAAAGTTTGTCCAAAATAATTCCAGCATCAGAACAGTGCATCCCCCAACTTTCCTTCAATACGCAAGTGCCAGAAACTATGTTAATCCTTTGAAACGTCCAATCACGTATTTGTGATCATTGTTGAGTGGTCCCTGCAGTATACGATCTCAAATACGTGATTGGAACAGTAGCAACAGAACGAACGTATGACGCAACAAACGCGTCTAAACACCATTGTTGTCTGAACAGCATCTCAATATTTTGTTGTATTGATGGAAAATAAAGGTCTTAAACTTTATTTCTAAATTTGACCTTTTATTGTAAAAGATAAATGTGAACTTCATCATCCAAGCATCACACGGAACACATCCACAGCCAAACTCATTCAATAAATCAGTCTAAATAAAAGGTTGCGCTGACAAAAAAAACAACATAAGTTAGCGACCTAACAGCTAGACTAGTTTACAAGTTTACAATGTAAATGTGAGCACAAAAGACTAATGTAATGTTGTTAAGAAAATAAATGCGTGTCAGCTAAGCTAACAGCAGCTACATTCTTTATGATGGCAGCCATGTTTGTTTGATTTTGCGAAAACTCCCTAATCCCAGAATGTGAATTCACTTTAATGCCACATTCAAAACAACTGGGAAATCGGAAATCTCTGACTTCTGACCTCAGTGTATTGAAAACCACTGGGAACTCTGAAAATAATGAGCTCCGACTGGGAAAAATAGATTTGAATGGTCGTCCAACTCGGAATTAAAACTCAGGGCCTCTTTCTAGAGCTCTGACTTTCCGCCGTGAAGATCACAGATGTCATGATTTTACCTTGTATTTTTCAGAGTTCAAAGTTGTTTTGAATGCGGCGTAAGACACAAATGAACAAAGTCAAAGATGGCTGCGCCCATTGCCCAGAAAATATCAACTTAGTTGGCCACTTTTCAGCATATTACAAATCCGTACGAGCTTGTTACAGTGTATACAAGATCCGGAGCACATGACTTAACAAGTTGTTTACAGTTTTTGACCAATCACAAAGCAAATAAAATGTTATCGCCTCACAGATCATCACCCAAATACAAGCCTACTGCCTAGCCATACCACGAACAGGGTTGACAGATTTGGTTGAAACCATTTTAGTGGGGTTTGTGGGGGGTGTTCATTTAATTTGTGGGTGGTTTTCAGGTGCATGGGGAGGTAGAAATGGTGGACGGTATGGTGGGGGGATATGATGGAGGAAAAATTACTATTTTGGGGGATTTATCAATAAATGGGGGGGCAAACACAGGAGAAGTTTATAAACTAAATAAAAATAAACTACAAATATACTGTATAGTTAGTCATTCTTGAAGTTAATATAAATGTAACCACGTTTTGGAAGGGGAGCGATAACTGGTCCACCCACGTAACAATCATTCCCTTAGATGGTGCCAAAGCATAAACCTAGATAATCCTGTCTAGCTCCATAGTTTACGATAACCCATTATATCTACAACTTTACTTCACTCATGCCACTTTCTCTGCAGACAATATAGCTGATTAGACGCACGCACCATTCAATCTGATCACCTGCACAAACTACCTCACTTTGTTGCTTACATGACTTTGTCCACCACCCTGTTCTCATTATCCTCGACCTTGACCAGGCTAAAACCTATCCAAGCCATAATACTCACCGCATTTGATGAGAAATATCCTCCTTGCTTGGTGACATCTGTAGGCTACATGTCCAGTGGCGTTAATACGTTGACACGGTGATGAAATATAACCACAGCTATAGCCTAGTTTTTCCAAGGGAGAAAATATTTAACTCATTTTTAAAAATGAAGAAAAAGTATTTAGGATGCCTGCCTGTCCCGGTCTTAGCAATGGTCGGCATATGTAATATATGCTCATACCACTCTCTCACTTTTTGTATGCCACTATTGTATCAAATACACCGAATTTAGTGCCTCAGGTTTCCCGCCCTATCTCACATGCGCAGCCCCGCAGACAGGCTAATACCAAAGCCTCTTTCAGATAATAATAGATGATAGATGTAATAATAATTATACAATTATCAATACTACTATAGATACTCACTGCTACTATTATAGGAAGAAAGTTTCATAAAGCTTCATATGAAGCAGACATTGCGGTATTGATACAATGCGGGGTGTAGAGAATAGTGACAGAATGCAACAATCAAATTCTAGAACAGCAGCATAAAATTCTGGTACTGTGTGCTAAAAGAACTTACGCTGTAAGGGCCGTTATTAATATTTAGAACGTACATGTCAAAAGGTTAATGGCAAAGCATCCGAGCAAGCGCAACAGCGCCCCTGTGTCTTACTATATGTAGCCCATGTATCTGATGCTGCCAGGTCAAAATTTTATGACATGCCATACTCTTTTTGTCCAGACAGCATCAGATACATGGGATACACATACAGAGACTGGTTCGTCACTCAGATTATTTTTCTGAGATTGATGCATCTTTCTGTTGGACGTGTCTCAGTCAAAAAAATTATCTATATTTAAATGTATTAGGACAGGATAGGAGGTACGGTAGAGCGGGCCAGGCCCCCTAAGGCTCTACCATAACACCGGCCCTGTTTTTTTAGCAAATCTTAACTTTTTTTCTACATTATGTTTCCTCCATTGTTCCCTATGACCAAAAAGAGCTTCTGGTCATCAGAAGAGTGATCACTAACTTCGATTTGGATGCGGATTTCATCTTCAATGAATCAGACATACTGCTCATCCCAGATCAGACCCAAATATCCGACACTCGAAAAAGAAAGAGGCAACTGCTGCGTGATCTTGAAAAATGGTGCCGACAGAGAGGGCTGCCTCTCATATGTATATAATGTATATAATGTATTCTATACTATTCTACTGTATCTTAGTCTATGCCATTCTGACATTGCTCGTCCATATATTTATATATTCTTAATTACATTCCTTACTTAGATTTGTGTGTATTGGGTATATGTTGTGAAATTGTTAGATATTACTTGTTAGATATTACTGCACTGTCGGAGCTAGAAACACAAGAATTTTGCTACACCTGCAATAACATCTGCTAAACACATGTATGTGACCAAAAACATTTTAGTTGACTTGATCTCTAATATTAAGGAAGTCTCAAGGTTCTGCTCACCTGAGTTAGAATACCTCTTGATAAGCTGTAGACCATACTATTTACCAATAGTTTTCATGCATATTTTTCGTAGCCGTCTACTAACCACCACAAACTGATGCTGACACGAAGACCATACTCAATGAGCTGTATAGGGCCATAAGAAAACAAGAAAAAGCTCACCCAAAGGCGGTTCTCCAAGTGGACAGGGATTTTAATGCAGGTAAACTGAAATCCGTCTTACCTCATTTCTACCAGCATGTCACCAGTGCAACTACTGGCGAAAAAACTCTACATCAACTTTACTCCAAACATAAAGACGCATACCATGCTCTCCCACACTCCACTTTGCAAATCTGACCATAACGCTGTCCTCCTGATTTCTGCTTACAAGCAAAAACTCAAACAGGGAGTACCAGTGACTCACTCAATACGGAAGTGGTCCAGTGAAGAGGATGCTAAGCTACGGGACTGTTTCGCTTGCACAGACTGGAATATGTTCCGGGACTCATCCAATGGCATTAAGTTTTCTACATCAGTCACTTCAGTGGAGGCTGGTGGGAGGAGCTATAGGAGGACGGGCTTATTGTAATAGCTGTAATGGAATAAATTGAACAGTATCAAACGCATCAAACATTTGGAAAGCATTTTTATCCCCGGGCGCCGAAGACGTGGATGTCGATTATGGCAGCCCCCCGCATCTCTCTGATTCAGAGGGGTTGGGTTAAATGCGGAAGACACATTTCAGTTGAAGGCATTCAGTTGTACAACTGACTAGATATCCCTCTTTCCCTTCCCTTTCCACTTTTGACTCCGTTCCATCAATTCCATTCCAGCCATTACAATTAGCCCATCCACAACGCCAAGGTTACCTGTCTAAATGACTATCGCCCCATAGCAATCACATCTGTAGCCATGAAATACTTTGAAAGGCTCATCATGGCTCACATCAAAACCATCATCCAGACACCCTGGACCCACTCCAATTCGCATACCACCCCATCAGAGCCACAGATGATGCAATCTCTATCACACTCCACACTTCCCTTTCCCAGCTGGATAAAAGGAACACCTAGCTGAGAATATTGTTAATTGACTACAGCTCAGCGGTCAACACCATATTGCCCTCCAAGCTCATCACTAAGCTAAAGACCCTGGGACTGGACACCTACGTCTGAAACTGGATCCTAGATTTCCTGACTGGCCGCCCCCAGGTTTTGAGGGTAGGCAACAACACATCCGCCACGCTGACCCTCAACACGGGGGCCCCTCAGGGGTAGTGCTTAATCCCGTTCTGTACTCTCTGTTCACCCACAACTGTGTGACCACATATGACTGTGTGGCCACGCATGACTCCAACACCATCATTAAGTATGCCGATGACACAACGGTGGTAGGCCTGATCATCAACGAAGATGAGAAAGCCTATAGAGAGGGGATCAGAGACCTGGCAGTGTGGTGCCAGGACAACAACCTCTCCCTCAATGTCAGCAAGACAAAGGAGCTGATCGTGGACTACTGGAAACGGAGGGCAGAGCACATCCCCATTCACATAGACGGGGTTGTAGTAGAGCGAGTCGAGAGCTTCAATTTCCTCTGTGTACATGTCACTAAGAAACCTATCATAGTCCAAACAAACATAAAACAGTCGTGAAGAGGGCACGACAATGCCTATTCGCCCTCAGGAAGCTGGAAAGCTTTGACATGGGCCTCAGATCCCCAAAATGTTCTACAGCTGCACCATTGAGAGCATCTTGACTGGATGCATCATCGCTTGGTAAGGAAACCGCTTGGCATCTGACCGTAAGGCGTTACAGCTCTCTGTAAGTGTGCGTACGAGCTCCCTGCCATCCTGGACTTCTATACCAGGCGGTGTCAGAGGAAAGCCCTAAACATTGTTAAAGACTCCAGCCAGCCAAGTCATAGACATTTCTCTCTGCTAGCAAGAGGTACCAGAGCACCAAGTCTGGGACCAAAAGGCTCCTAAACAGCCTCTACCCCCAATTCATAAGACTGCTAAACAGTTAATCAAATGCCTACCCGGATTATTTGCATTGACCCCCTTTTTTTATGCCATTGACTCTCTTGCACTGGCTCTATGCACACTCACTGGGCTCTACCCACACACTCACACATACTACACTGACACACCAACACACACACACACACACAAACACATACACACACATACACACAGCTGTGTCTTACTATACTTGTGAGGACTTTTTGGTGACCAACATTTCATTTCTACTCAAAATTCTATTTTCCCTAAACCCTAACATTTAACCTAACCCTAACCCTAACTCTTACCCTAACCCTACTCTTAACCCTAACTTTAAATCCTACACCTAACCCTATTTGCTAACCATAATCCTAACCACTAACCCCTAACCCTCATTCTAACCATAACCCCTAAACCTAACATAGCAAAATGTTCTCACTTAGTTGGTTTACTATTTTTGTGAGAACTTTTGGTACTCACAAGTATAATATAACGTGTCCACATTCATACACACACACACACGCGCGCACACACACAGACAAACTTTCACACTTTCATACTCTTCGCATACGCTGATGCTACTCTATTTATTATCTATCCTGATTGCTTTTTTAATTTAGCAAATTTTTCTTACTTATTAACTTTTGGGAAAGGGCTCGTAAGTAAGCATTTCAGGGTAAAGTCTACACCTATTGTATTTGGAGCATGTGACAAATACATTTTATTTAAGGTGTCTGTTTAAAGATTGAATTGTCTGTTCTGTGTTGCTTTATGACTGGGGAAAGGGGTAGAGAGGAGTGTTACTGAGGAAAGGGTTATAGAGGGGTGTTACTGAGGAAAGGGTTATAGAGGAGTGTTACTGGGGAAAGGGTTATAGAGGAGTGTTACTGGGGAAAGGGTTATAGAGGAGTGTTACTGGGGAAAGGGTTATAGAGGAGTGTTACTGAGGAAAGGGTTATAGAGGAGTGTTACTGGGGAAAGGGTTATAGAGGAGTGTTACTGGGGAAAGGGTTATAGAGGAGTGTTACTGAGGAAAGGGTTATAGAGGAGTGTTACTGGGGAAAGGGTTATAGAGGAGTGTTACTGAGGAAAGGGTTATAGAGGAGTGTTACTGGGGAAAGGGTTATAGAGGAGTGTTACTGGGGAAAGGGTTATAGAGGAGTGTTACTGGGGAAAGGGTTATAGAGGAGTGTTACTGGGGAAAGGGTTATAGAGGAGTGTTACTGAGGAAAGGGTTATAGAGGAGTGTTACTGAGGAAAGGGTTATAGAGGAGTGTTACTGAGGAAAGGGTTATAGAGGAGTGTTACTGAGGAAAGGGTTATAGAGGAGTGTTACTGGGGAAAGGGTTATAGAGGAGTGTTACTGGGGAAAGGGTTATAGAGGAGTGTTACTGGGGAAAGGGTTATAGAGGAGTGTTACTGAGGAAAGGGTTATAGAGGAGTGTTACTGGGGAAAGGGTTATAGAGGAGTGTTACTGGGGAAAGGGTTATAGAGGAGTGTTACTGGGGAAAGGGGTAGAGAGGAGTGTTACTGAGGAAAGGGTTATAGAGGAGTGTTACTGAGGAAAGGGTTATAGAGGAGTGTTACTGAGGAAAGGGTTATAGAGGAGTGTTACTGGGGAAAGGGTTATAGAGGAGTGTTACTGAGGAAAGGGTTATAGAGGAGTGTTACTGGGGAAAGGGTTATAGAGGAGTGTTACTGGGGAAAGGGGTAGAGAGGAGTGTTACTGAGGAAAGGGTTATAGAGGAGTGTTACTGGGGAAAGGGTTATAGAGGAGTGTTACTGGGGAAAGGGTTATAGAGGAGTGTTACTGGGGAAAGGGTTATAGAGGAGTGTTACTGGGGAAAGGGTTATAGAGGAGTGTTACTGGGGAAAGGGTTATAGAGGAGTGTTACTGAGGAAAGGGTTATAGAGGAGTGTTACTGGGGAAAGGGTTATAGAGGAGTGTTACTGGGGAAAGGGTTATAGAGGAGTGTTACTGGGGAAAGGGGTAGAGAGGAGTGTTACTGAGGAAAGGGTTATAGAGGAGTGTTACTGGGGAAAGGGTTATAGAGGAGTGTTACTGGGGAAAGGGTTATAGAGGAGTGTTACTGAGGAAAGGGTTATAGAGGAGTGTTACTGGGGAAAGGGTTATAGAGGAGTGTTACTGGGGAAAGGGGTAGAGAGGAGTGTTACTGAGGAAAGGGTTATAGAGGAGTGTTACTGAGGAAAGGGTTATAGAGGAGTGTTACTGAGGAAAGGGTTATAGAGGAGTGTTACTGGGGAAAGGGGTAGAGAGGAGTGTTACTGAGGAAAGGGTTATAGAGGAGTGTTACTGGGGAAAGGGTTATAGAGTTGTGTTACTGGGGAAAGGGTTATAGAGGAGTGTTACTGGGGAAAGGGTTATAGAGGAGTGTTACTGAGGAAAGGGTTATAGAGGAGTGTTACTGGGGAAAGGGTTATAGAGGAGTGTTACTGAGGAAAGGGTTATAGAGGAGTGTTACTGGGGAAAGGGTTATAGAGGAGTGTTACTGGGGAAAGGGTTATAGAGGAGTGTTACTGGGAAAGGGTTATAGAGGAGTGTTACTGAGGAAAGGGTTATAGAGGAGTGTTACTGGGGAAAGGGTTATAGGGGAGTGTTACTGGGGAAAGGGTTATAGAGGAGTGTTACTGGGGAAAGGGTTATAGAGGAGTGTTACTGGGGAAAGGGTTATAGAGGAGTGTTACTGGGGAAAGGGTTATAGAGGAGTGTTACTGGGGAAAGGGTTATAGAGGAGTGTTACTGGGGAAAGGGTTATAGAGGAGTGTTACTGGGGAAAGGGTTATAGAGGAGTGTTACTGGGAAAGGGTTATAGAGGAGTGTTACTGAGGAAAGGGTTATAGAGGAGTGTTACTGGGAAAGGGTTATAGAGGAGTGTTACTGGGGAAAGGGTTATAGAGGAGTGTTACTGGGGAAAGGGTTATAGAGGAGTGTTACTGGGGAAAGGGTTATAGAGGAGTGTTACTGGGGAAAGGGTTATAGAGGAGTGTTACTGAGGAAAGGGTTATAGAGGAGTGTTACTGGGGAAAGGGTTATAGGGGAGTGTTACTGGGGAAAGGGTTATAGAGGAGTGTTACTGGGGAAAGGGTTATAGAGGAGTGTTACTGGGGAAAGGGTTATAGAGGAGTGTTACTGAGGAAAGGGTTATAGAGGAGTATTACTGAAGAAAGGGTTATAGAGGAGTGTTACTGAGGAAAGGGTTATAGAGGAGTGTTACTGGGGAAAGGGTTATAGAGGAGTGTTACTGGGGAAAGGGTTATAGAGGAGTGTTACTGGGGAAAGGGTTATAGAGGAGTGTTACTGGGGAAAGGGTTATAGAGGAGTGTTACTGGGGAAAGGGGTAGAGAGGAGTGTTACTGAGGAAAGGGTTATAGAGGAGTGTTACTGGGGAAAGGGTTATAGAGGAGTGTTACTGAGGAAAGGGTTATAGAGGAGTGTTACTGAGGAAAGGGTTATAGAGGAGTGTTACTGGGGAAAGGGTTATAGAGGAGTGTTACTGAGGAAAGGGTTATAGAGGAGTGTTACTGGGGAAAGGGTTATAGAGGAGTGTTACTGGGGAAAGGGTTATAGAGGAGTGTTACTGAGGAAAGGGTTATAGAGGAGTGTTACTGGGGAAAGGGTTATAGAGGGGTGTTACTGGGGAAAGGGTTATAGAGGAGTGTTACTGAGGAAAGGGTTATAGAGGAGTGTTACTGGGGAAAGGGTTATAGAGGAGTGTTACTGGGGAAAGGGTTATAGAGGAGTGTTACTGGGGAAAGGGTTATAGAGGAGTGTTACTGGGGAAAGGGTTATAGAGGAGTGTTACTGGGGAAAGGGTTATAGAGGAGTGTTACTGGGGAAAGGGTTATAGAGGAGTGTTACTGAGGAAAGGGTTATAGAGGAGTGTTACTGGGGAAAGGGTTATAGAGGGGTGTTACTGAGGAAAGGGTTATAGAGGAGTGTTACTGGGGAAAGGGTTATAGAGGAGTGTTACTGAGGAAAGGGTTATAGAGGAGTGTTACTGGGGAAAGGGTTATAGAGGAGTGTTACTGGGGAAAGGGTTATAGAGGAGTGTTACTGGGGAAAGGGTTATAGAGGAGTGTTACTGGGGAAAGGGTTATAGAGGAGTGTTACTGAGGAAAGGGTTATAGAGGAGTGTTACTGAGGAAAGGGTTATAGAGGAGTGTTACTGGGGAAAGGGTTATAGAGGAGTGTTACTGGGGAAAGGGTTATAGAGGAGTGTTACTGGGGAAAGGGGTAGAGAGGAGTGTTACTGAGGAAAGGGTTATAGAGGTGTGTTACTGGGGAAAGGGTTATAGAGGAGTGTTACTGGGGAAAGGGTTATAGAGGAGTGTTACTGAGGAAAGGGTTATAGAGGAGTGTTACTGGGGAAAGGGTTATAGAGGAGTGTTACTGAGGAAAGGGTTATAGAGGAGTGTTACTGGGGAAAGGGTTATAGAGGAGTGTTACTGGGGAAAGGGGTAGAGAGGAGTGTTACTGGGGAAAGGGTTATAGAGGAGTGTTACTGGGGAAAGGGTTATAGAGGAGTGTTACTGGGGAAAGGGTTATAGAGGAGTGTTACTGAGGAAAGGGTTATAGAGGAGTGTTACTGAGGAAAGGGTTATAGAGGAGTGTTACTGGGGAAAGGGTTATAGAGGAGTGTTACTGGGGAAAGGGTTATAGAGGAGTGTTACTGGGGAAAGGGGTAGAGAGGAGTGTTACTGAGGAAAGGGTTATAGAGGAGTGTTACTGAGGAAAGGGTTATAGAGGAGTGTTACTGAGGAAAGGGTTATAGAGGAGTATTACTGAGGAAAGGGTTATAGAGGAGTGTTACTGAGGAAAGGGTTATAGAGGAGTGTTACTGAGGAAAGGGGTAGAGAGGAGTGTTACTGGGGAAAGGGTTATAGAGGAGTGTTACTGAGGAAAGGGTTATAGAGGAGTGTTACTGGGGAAAGGGTTATAGAGGAGTGTTACTGAGGAAAGGGTTATAGAGGAGTGTTACTGAGGAAAGGGTTATAGAGGAGTGTTACTGGGGAAAGGGTTATAGAGGAGTGTTACTGAGGAAAGGGTTATAGAGGAGTGTTACTGGGGAAAGGGTTATAGAGGAGTGTTACTGAGGAAAGGGTTATAGAGGAGTGTTACTGGGGAAAGGGTTATAGAGGAGTGTTACTGAGGAAAGGGTTATAGAGGAGTGTTACTGGGGAAAGGGTTATAGAGGAGTGTTACTGAGGAAAGGGTTATAGAGGAGTGTTACTGAGGAAAGGGTTATAGAGGAGTGTGACTGAGGAAAGGGTTATAGAGGTGTGTTACTGGGGAAAGGGTTATAGAGGAGTGTTACTGGGGAAAGGGTTATAGAGGTGTGTTACTGGGGAAAGGGTTATAGAGGAGTGTTACTGAGGAAAGGGTTATAGAGGAGTGTTACTGGGGAAAGGGTTATAGAGGAGTGTTACTGGGGAAAGGGTTATAGAGGAGTGTTACTGGGGAAAGGGTTATAGAGGAGTGTTACTGGGGAAAGGGTTATAGAGGAGTGTTACTGAGGAAAGGGTTATAGAGGAGTGTTACTGAGGAAAGGGTTATAGAGGAGTGTTACTGAGGAAAGGGTTATAGAGGAGTGTTACTGGGGAAAGGGTTATAGGGGAGTGTTACTGGGGAAAGGGTTAGAGAGAGGAGTGTTACTGGGGAAAGGGTTATAGAGGAGTGTTACTGGGGAAAGGGTTATAGAGGAGTGTTACTGGGGAAAGGGTTATAGAAGAGTGTTACTGGGGAAAGGGTTATAGAGGAGTGTTACTGGGGAAAGGGTTATAGAGGAGTGTTACTGAGGAAAGGGTTATAGAGGAGTGTTCCTGGGGAAAGGGTTATAGAGGAGTGTTACTGGGGAAAGGGGTAGAGAGGAGTGTTACTGAGGAAAGGGTTATAGAGGAGTGTTACTGGGGAAAGGGTTATAGAGGAGTGTTACTGGGGAAAGGGGTAGAGAGGAGTGTTACTGAGGAAAGGGTTATAGAGGAGTGTTACTGAGGAAAGGGTTATAGAGGAGTGTTACTGGGGAAAGGGTTATAGAGGAGTGTTACTGGGGAAAGGGTTATAGAGGAGTGTTACTGAGGAAAGGGTTATAGGGGAGTGTTACTGGGGAAAGGGTTATAGAGGAGTGTTACTGGGGAAAGGGTTATAGAGGAGTGTTACTGGGGAAAGGGGTAGAGAGGAGTGTTACTGGGGAAAGGGTTATAGAGGAGTGTTACTGGGGAAAGGGGTAGAGAGGAGTGTTACTGGGGAAAGGGTTATAGAGGAGTGTTACTGGGGAAAGGGTTATAGAGGAGTGTTACTGGGGAAAGGGTTATAGAGGAGTGTTACTGGGGAAAGGGTTATAGAGGAGTGTTACTGAGGAAAGGGTTATAGAGGAGTGTTACTGGGGAAAGGGGTAGAGAGGAGTGTTACTGAGGAAAGGGTTATAGAGGAGTGTTACTGGGGAAAGGGTTATAGAGGAGTGTTACTGAGGAAAGGGTTATAGAGGAGTGTTACTGGGGAAAGGGGTAGAGAGGAGTGTTACTGAGGAAAGGGTTATAGAGGAGTGTTACTGGGGAAAGGGTTATAGAGGAGTGTTACTGGGGAAAGGGTTATAGAGGAGTGTTACTGAGGAAAGGGTTATAGAGGAGTATTACTGAAGAAAGGGTTATAGAGGAGTGTTACTGGGGAAAGGGTTATAGAGGAGTGTTACTGGGGAAAGGGTTATAGAGGAGTGTTACTGAGGAAAGGGTTATAGAGGAGTGTTACTGGGGAAAGGGTTATAGAGGAGTGTTACTGGGGAAAGGGGTAGAGAGGAGTGTTACTGGGGAAAGGGTTATAGAGGAGTGTTACTGAGGAAAGGGTTATAGAGGAGTGTTACTGGGGAAAGGGTTATAGAGGAGTGTTACTGGGGAAAGGGTTATAGAGGAGTGTTACTGGGGAAAGGGTTATAGAGGAGTGTTACTGGGGAAAGGGTTATAGAGGAGTGTTACTGGGGAAAGGGTTATAGAGGAGTGTTACTGAGGAAAGGGTTATAGAGGAGTGTTACTGGGGAAAGGGTTATAGAGGAGTGTTACTGAGGAAAGGGTTATAGAGGAGTGTTACTGAGGAAAGGGTTATAGAGGAGTGTTACTGAGGAAAGGGTTATAGAGGAGTGTTACTGAGGAAAGGGTTATAGAGGAGTGTTACTGGAGAAAGGGGTAGAAAGGTTTTAGAGTGTTTGAGAGAGTGTTGGTTCTCGTTCTGCTTGGAAATAATGATAGGAATTAAATACTGTACTTGTATCCCCTTTATTAATCCTTTATAAAGTATACCTCAATGTAAAGTAATGAAAGTGTAGCCAAAAATCATCGAGGTTGCAATGGCAAGTGCAATGTCATTTACTTGGACTGAATAAAGTATTTTTGAGATGAAATACAAAAGATGGAGACATACACTTACATGGTCAGATGATCAGGGTAAAAGACAGACACTTACATATGAGGTGCGTCAGATAAAAACGGTTATCTCTGCTTCCCAATATGTCAGCAATTATCTTGACCCAATGTCCTTCTACACAGTCAGTGCTTTGGCCCAGCAACATGGGGCCAAAGTCATGACTTTAGAATAATTTTCACCTTCACCACATGCATGCTGAGAATCAAAATTCCACTGCCATAAAGGAACCTGGTGCACAGATTAGCTCGGAGATTACGTTCTCGTACTGAAACACCCCCTGTAACCTCACAGGCGTTAAACTCAACAAATCAGATTCTATACCACATGGTACTGCCTTTTTTTGTGTGTTTGTGTCACAGATTCTAGCAACATCTTTGTTGTCTAATCATTTAGTTTCAGACTTTGTGTTTCACAATTTGAACATGTTTACAATTTTTATCCAAAAAACAACATTTAATTTGAGTTTGATAAGGTGTCTCTGGTAGACAATTTTCTGTAAAATTTTTGGTCGGTACATAATGTCTTTATTTTTGCATTGACAATTAATTAAGTACTATGCACCTCTTTCTGTGAGTATTGGTGAACATTGGACAGCGAGGGAAAAATTTTGATCTGCCCCCTTTTTTCCAATTTTCACCTAAAATGACATACCCGAATCTAACTGCTTGTAGCTCAGGACCTGAAACAAGGATATGCATATTCTTGATACCATTTGAAAGGAAACACTTTGAAGTTTGTGGAAATGTGAAATTAATGTAGGCAAATATAACACATTAGATCTGGTAAAAGATAATACAAAAAAAAAAACATGCGTTTTTTTGTATTTTTTTGTACCATCATCTTTGAAATGCAAGAGAAAGGCCATAATGTATTATTCCAGGCCAGGCGCAATTTAAACTTTGGCCACTAGATGGCAGCAGTGTATGTGAAAGGTTTTAGACTGACCCAATGAACCATTGTATATATATGTTTGAAATGTTGTATGAAGACTGCCCAAATGTGCATAATTGGTTTATTCATACATTTTCAAGTTCATAATTGTGCACTCTCCTCAAACAATTGCATGGTATTCTTTCACTGTAATAGCTACTGTAAATTGGACAGTGCAGTTAGATTAACAATAATTTAAGCTTTCTGCCCATATCAGATGTTGATTTCTTACAACCTCATGCTAATCACATTAGCCTACGTTAACCTAACCATCCCGTGGGGGGGGGGGGGGGGACAGAACACTGATCGATATGGACAGGAAGGTGGAGAGCTGAAGGGCTGTTGCACAGGGGGGCCACTCGTTTGCTGATGCTAGACTAGAGCACTCCTGTGAAAAAGGGTTCTTCGGAAAAGGGTTCTTCGGCTGTCCCAATAGGAGAACCCTTTGAGGAACCCTTTTTGGTTCCAGGTAGAACCCTTTTGGTTCCAAGTAGAACCTTTTTGGGTTCTATGTAGAACCCTTTCCACTGCAGGTTTCTACATGGAACTCAAAATAATTCAACCTGGAACCAAAAATGATTCTCTTCTGGAGACAGCCCTAAAAAAAAATTGTAAGACCTTTTTTTTTAAGAGTGTAGACTATAGAGCCAGGTATGAACTGGCAATAGGGCAATTCTGGCAAATGCCAGATGGGCTGGTTAATCTTTAGCCTAATGGGCTTGTCTAAATTATAATTTTTTAAAATCTTTATTTGGCTAATAATGGGGAGGCCTCGAGGGAAGAAATGGGCTGGTGTGTTAGAAATACCAGGGCTGATTTCTGGTCCCAGTCCGGCTTTAGTCTAGGGCATACTTGCTTTATGACCGCCTGCCAGTAAAATTACAAAAGAGTCTCAGGGTATGCTGTAGTCGCTGTGCTGCTGATTTCAATGGGCAGGCTTTTGCTCAAATGTAGTGTTTATTTTGTATACAGCAGTACTGTATATCTAAAACAATTCTTCCCTCATGAATATTGAAGTTGATCCTATCCTATCCTCGATATCAGCTAGCTAGATCATCACGATCTGCTGAAACATTATGCTTGTATGATGTTTCCCAGAGAATACAAATTTAAACCTCACACATATTTATTAATAAACCAAGGGAACAATACTGACTAGGAATTCACCTGATAGGCAAAAACGTGTGTATATTTAATACCTGTACTGTACTGTATGTGTTAATGTATGCAATACACAATGCTCAATGAATTGCATGAAGCAAAACTATACATTTGACCTCTAGATGGGAAAAGGGTATGTATGTATAAAGCCCATAGTGGGTAAATGAAAGAAATACTAAAGTGAAGTATAATCACCGTTGGAAAGTTTTTTAGAATTCATTTCAGTTTTAGGGCTCATGCTTATGAGTTATTTTACTCTAGAGAAAATGAACCGTCTCTCTCGCTTCCCCTCACTGCTAGATACATGAGATTTTAGCTTTTCTTTCTATTCGACGAGACATTTATTTTCTATTTTTATATTTAGACGGCAGCCATTTTGAATGAAATGCATGGAGTTAATTACACATCTCAGTGGGTTTGGTGTGCGCCTCATGTTTTCTTATTAGGAAATGCAGGGTGCGTGAACCGCCTACTTATGAAGTTATTTGTTTACTGGACTTAATTTGGTTTATGCAAAGTCTAATCTTGCTATAGGTTAATAATCACACAGTAATCTGTATTCCACTCAGACAGCTGTGCTGTATACTGTATGGTTTGACCAATTATTAATTTATCAACTCATAAATCATGTTTGGACATACTGTGTACTGTATCTTTCCAATATGAAACATTGGTCTATCAGATTTCAAGCACTTGGCCCAAACAAATAGGAAACATTACTCTGCCCCACCCCAACGTCAAAACCATTTCCAGTTTCTCACCATGTCTATTTCTCTTGGCCCAACGTCCAAATGTTTAGGTTTTTTAACAATGGGAAAGATTGCTTTGATGTTGTCCATTCCACACACCTCCCTGGACCAAAGCTGAATCCAAAATGGCACCCTATTCCCTATATAGTGCAGTACTTTTGATTAGAGCCTTTTGGGCCCAACACGACTATGTCATTCATCTTTTTCTAATGACCATGGCACACCGGCCATCTCTGTCCCAATATTCATTGCTGGCAGACACTTATTAGGCTCTGTGGGACTAAGGGAAGAGATGTCCGAGATATCCGGACGATAAACATCACCTCCAATCCTGTTCTAACACTCTGTGGATCTCCCTGTTTGCTAAATGCCTTTAGATGCCTTTAGGGCCAAACACTGCATCTGTTCAACCGTGAAACAGGAACTGAAGCCTGCTGCATGTTGCTTAAAAAGAGGCAATTCGAAAAAGTATAAATTATACAGGTATGGAAAAAGAGATGACAGACAGAGAGGCTGGAATGATGGAAATAATACAAAATAACTCTCCGTATCTAAAATAACTTGAAAAAAGAAATAAAAAATGACTCATAGTAACAGTGAGTGAAGATTGACAGGACATGTTCAGTTGAACACTGGAGCTGGAGAGGTCTGGCCACATACTCTATCATATCCAGAACTTCACAACATTAATATATTTATTTTTTATTTATTTCTCACCAGTCTCTTCTGCAGTTTTCTCCGTCCGGAGAAGAATATCAGGAAACATTTGGTTTGAGAAAAGAAGCAGCCTGGGCTTAGCAGGATACATATTAAAGCCTTAAGAAGTGTGTGATTATCACTCCGATAGCCCTGAATCGGTCTGGCAGTCATTACATTTACACTCAGACTGCAAACTGATTGAATTTCTCTTTCGGCTGGAACAAGAGGAAGAGAAGAAACGTCTACTCTGACTGTGTGTACCTCTTACTCAACTTGTGTACCTAGCTAGAATTTTTTTAAGCTCTAGTCAGCCTTAGCTCCCTACATAGCACCGACTCCCTACTACTTTATGCAAGCTTCTCATTCTCATTCCAGACACTGATCCAGAGAATGAAAGAGCCAGTCCCAAGGATCAGATTTGATCGTCATTTTCTTCTGGGCTCGTCCATTGGTAAAGTAAAGTGCAGCATCAGACTGGTATCATTCATCTTTGCAGTTGGGAAGAAGATACATATACATTTGTATGAAAAGTGAAGTTATAAAAGTGATGCTGTCTGGATATGTTAGGAATGTTAAACCTTTACCATTGCTCAAGGGTGAAGTTTCCCTAGGTAGAGATCTAGGATCAGCTTCCCCTCCCCCAATCCTAACCTTAATTAGCGTGGAAAATGCTAAACTGACCCAAGATCTAGGCTGGGGTAACTTCACCCTACACCATGATCAGACTATAAAATAAATTGTACTCAGAAGTTGTACTGAGCAGTAAAACTAGTCCTATGTCAGTCCTGTATAGTTTTGAAAATGAAGCCATTTTCCATATTGTTCAATACCAATACCTGATAATAGTATGGGATATAATGTAGCTCTGAATGGGAAAATAAAGTCCTGTGTATTTAAAGCTCTTGTGAACAGTTGTGTACTATATAAAGAATAAGGTTGTATTTTTTATGCAGACAAATCTCAAAGCCTCTCTGGTCTATTTACTTTCAAGCATGTTTTGCTATTAAATGAGTGATGGATAACTGGTAGCATAATATTTGCTGTATTGGGGAAATAAACCAGTCATGTCAGAAAAGGAGAGACAAGTCCTGCAATATGATTATGATTTAGGCCTATATAATAAAAGAAAAGAAACACATTAGGCTACATGCTGCTATGCCATCTCCTTACCAACTAAATTGTAATGTTTTTATTAGCCTACCATTATTATAATTCCTGTGCATCAAACACCTATTTGCTTGCAATACAGTTGATCAACTACTAGAAGTTGATCGTACGCATGGTCTGAGATTCGCGTGGAGATACGCACACTTTTCCTAGCCTTTTTGTGCGCACGCACCTTTGACAAATGAGGCCCAGGTGTGATGAGATTAGAAACCCTCTTCTCTTCGGTAACGCCGACATCTCGTCCCCGTAAGGGGCACAAAGACCTGATTGAATGTGTTTGATTTCTGCCATTGATTTTTCCATTGTGTGGCCGTTTTATCGGGGGAGACAAATTGCCTTCTGCAGACAGCCGTGTGGGGGACATGACTGAAAGGCGTGACTGAAAGGTAAGGGGCAGCCAGGAGCCACGGAATTGCCTTGCCATAATTTCTCTCTCTAAAGAGGCATTGGTTCAGGCTGGTTTTACAAATCAAAATAATTATAATGTTTATAGCTTCCTTACTTCCGTAAAAAGGTTAGGTTAACGTTACTCAGGTTACCTACAGTGCATTCAGAAAGTAGTCACACCCCTTTACCCTTTTCACATTTTGTTGTTACAGACTGAATATAAAATTGATTAAATTGAGATTTTGTGTCACTGGCCTACACACAATACCCCATAACGCCAAAGTGGGATTAATTACAAATTAATTAAAAAATAAAAGTTAAAATGTCTTGAGTCATGTATTCATGTATTCAAATAAGTTCAGGAGTAAAAATGTACTTAATGGCTGTGATAGGAGAAAACTGAAGATGGATCAACAACATTGTTGTTATTCTACAATACTAACCTAAATGACAGAGTGAAAAAAGGAAGCTTGTACAGAATAATGCATCCTGTTTACAATAAGGGACTAAAGTAAAACTACAAAAAATGTGGCAAAGAAATTAACTTTATGTCCTGAATACAAAACGTTATGTTTGGCGCAAATCCAACACAACACATCACTAAGCACCACTCTTCATATTTCCAAGCATGGGGGTGGATGCATCATATTATGGGTATGCTTGTCATCGGCAAGGACTCAGGAGTTTTTGGGGATAAAAAGAAACAGAATAGAGATAAGCACATGCAAAATCCTAGAGGTAAACTAGGTTCAGTCTGCTTTCCAACAGACACTGGAAGACAAATTCACCGTTCAGCAGGACAGTAACCTAAAACACAAGGCCAAATATACACTGGAGTTAGGGAAAGGGGGATAGCTAGTCAGTTGTCCAACTGAATGTATTCAACTCAAATGTGTCTTCCACATTTAACCCAACCCCTCTGAATCAGAGAGGTGCGGGGGACTGCCATAATCAACATTCACAGTACACGGGGGAACAGTGGGTTAACTGCCTTGCTCAGGGGCAGAATTACAGATTTTTACCTTGTCAGCTCAGGGATTCAATCCAGCAACCTTCCAGTTACTGGCCCAACACTCTAACCACTAGGCTACTTACTAAGACACCATTGAATGTCCTTGAGTTACCTAGTTACAGTTTGGACTTACATTGGGTTGAAAACCTATGGCAAGTGGTGTGACTACTTTCTGAATGCACTGTAGGTAACCTGCCTCTCTAGCAATGATCAACAACCAACTTGACAGATTGTTTTTAATAATAATGTGCAAATATTGTACAATTCAGGTGTGCAAAGCTCTTAGAGACTTACCCAGAAGGACCCACAGCTGTAATTGCTACCAAAGGTTATTCTGACATTCTAATATGATTATAAATCAGTAGTGAGAACACACATTTTCAATAAATTTGCTAACATTTTTTGAATTTTTTTTCTCACTTTGTCATTATGGGGTATTGTGTGTAGATGGGTGAGAAAGAAAATAGATTTAATCCATTTTGAATTCAGGCTGGAGCACAACAAAATATGGAATAAGTCAAGGGGTGTGACTAATTTCTGAAGGCACTGTATCTGCATTTGATACCCTTACCTAGCACTTATACAGCCGTGTGAGGGATGAAGACGTGACTGAAATTTGAGAGCGGAGGAGCCACATAAGCAAGGAATTGGCAGATATAATTTTAATGGGTAGGCCTATACATTCCAAAAGCCTCATAGCTGTTTCAGTCTGTTTTTACAAATCCAAATGATGACCGTTGACAATGACATTTCGCTATTTCCTTATTTCAGTGAATAAATGGTTTACTTAATTTTATTCAGATTACCTTTCTGCATTTGATACCCTTACACAGCACGTATAAAGCATGGGTATATGACACAGTTGTAGATAGGTGACAACAGAGCCATATAGAGTATAGAGGTCAAACAACCCTCTGTTTGATTCGACCAAAATAAAGGACACCATGATTGTGAAGGGCATAGTTCTTGGCAAAGACAAAATCATTATTTTGCATTGCAGACAGAGAAGATGAACATCATTTTTTGTTGCTTTCCCAGATTTTTACATTTAAGCAACGTCACAATTATCTCCTCTGGGCTTTGTTGAGAAACTAAGAATAAAACAAGCCCTTTTCAAAGTGCATCCACATTCTGGCAACAAAGTTCTAGACAATTAACAATACACTAGAGGGCTCTTGGTTTTCAAAGGATTCCTACTGTTATGGAAAATGCTAATTAAAGTGTTCTAAAATGAGTCAAGATCTGCTTTCACAAAAACGACACATAAGTCAGAGCAGTGTTAATTTTGGCCGCTATTTTAGATTTAGTTTTAGTGTTAGTCTTAAAATAGGTTTTAGTCTTAGTCACATTTGAATCATTTCACCTTTTGTTCATTTTAGCTATTATCTGTCAACTAAAACTCAGGACAATTTCTGTCTTGTTTTAGTCACAGCCATTTTAGTCACATATTTAGTCACCTCTAACTTCCATCATGTGCACATTCAGATAGCTTTGTCCAACTAAGTCTACTATCCCCTCCTATACCTTAGCTGGCAACATTGATATTGTGGCGGATTGTAACCTATGGCAGCCATAATTAACCATATAGGCTATAAAGCATTGGCTACAGGTTAAACAACTTAACGCTCTGATTTTCAAGGTGGGTAAATAACAGTTTCCTAGAACGGGGGAGCATTTTAGCTTTACAAAAATGTCAGAAGTATTACAGTGCTCAACAATTTAGCATTTGTTTTTTCCCATAGGAAAAAAGCAACAGCAACTGGCATTTGTGAAATGCTCACGAGAGCTGCAACACAGATGAATGAATAACAGTGCACATGGGAAAATACAGCTTCTGATGTGACCAAAGCATAAATAGCCTACATGAAAGTAAGGGAGAGAGAGTAAACATTATTTCTAGCTGAGGTTAGTCACAAGTCAAGTGTCCTGGCTTCGTATCATTTCAAAAGATTGACGAGTGACTAAAGTGACTGCCTGGGAGCTGTGTGGGAGAGCCGGGCAGATCAGCTCCATCAGACCGCGCAACTGAAAGATGTCAGTTCTGCCTATGAGAAGATTGCATGAAATATTCTGCATGCATGCATGCTTAGGATTGGACGAAACAGACGAAAATGTCAAATGAACGTGGAATTCCTATCTCGTCACATTTTCTTTGTCTAACTGAAAAGTAATTTGTAATACTTAGAGTTTTTTTGTAGGGCATCTCATCTTTTTATTGTCATAGTTTTAGTCCAGAAATATTGATCGTTGACAAGTATTTTTCGTCGTAGTTATTGTTGGACAAAATGAACACTGAGTCAGAGGAATGGTGCACTGAACATACAAATGTAAATAGAGATTGTCAGAGGGACAGTTTACCCTAGTGCTTGTAAATTAGACCTCAATGTCAGGGAGAACATCTTTACCCAGGTTGCGTCCCAGTAATCTCCCGTTCCTCCTGAATAGTGCACACTAATTTTAAAGCACTGGATTGGTGCAGGCATGGGCTACAGGAAGTTATACTAGGCATTTTCTTTCAAATCCAACAAGGGAAGTGAACAAGTGCACACTTTTCCCCTTTCCCAGGACCTCTAAACATCTCTCTTGATATATTCAATACCACCATTCATCAGCTTTGTCATTCTGTGTATGTCTAACACCTTAACTCAGCTTTGCTATTCTCTGCATGTCTATCCATCTCTTTATCTCCCCATACAGCTGTTAGTGTCTGAGCTGCGTCTGTCCGTCTGTCTCCCCTGATGCTCGTACGCACCTTCATTTTCCCTAACAGACTGATGTGAAGCACGTTCCATCTCCATATGCAGTCAAACCATCACTGGGACAGCAGGAGAGGAGAGGAGAGGAGAGGAGAGGAGAGGAGAGGAGAGGAGAGGAGAGGAGAGGAGAGGAGAGGGATGCCAGGGAGCAGACAGCTGTCAGCAGTGCATCCCAAATAACCTCCCTGTCAGCCAGGAGGACAACAGGAGTGGCAGAGCTGTCTGGCTGAGGCTGCAATCAGATGCTCTGAGAATGAATCACTTCCCTGTACCATAGCATGTTGTGGATGTCTTTACAGCATCACTCTAAACTTTGACCAGACAATGCCAATTCAAATATGCTAAAGCTTATAATTGCACTGTCAAATATACTCTTATACTGCCAGCGCCTATACCGTAAGCAACAAGAGACATGAGAGACAAAATGTTTTCCCAGAAGTTTGGTTTGGGTGTAAAACTCGTTAATTCAGATAAGCAAAAAAGAGTGCTGAGTCCCCACTCAAAAAGATGAAGCTTACTACATTTTTTTATATTAACTGTTATTTTCACTGTATCAGGGACAGCGTACACAGACGTTACTGCTTTGTAGCCTTCTTCAGTGTACACATCTTTTTCATTCAAAACAGCATTTAGGGAACACAAGTACTGCCCGTGGTGCTGAAATATAAATGTATTTTACTTCTTCATTCCTTCAGGACTATTCAGAGCCGTTTTTGTAACTACAGTATAAGAATACTAAGAAAAAAATACCAGAATAATGACAATGATAGAACACTTAGATGTGCATAACTGGATGTAAACTGACATAACTAGCTGGTTGGTATTCACAGAAAAGGTTATATAAGATAAATTGTAAAGTAGATTGTATCATTATTCATAACCAGATCATCAGCCATGGCATCAGATCAGCATTCTATGAAGCTGAGTATGTGGCTTGGTGTTTGGAGAACATGCTGCTCACAAGAGCTGCTTACATGCTGATGGAAACAGATGAAAAAGAGCATCATTGCAGGCTCATCACCATGGAGCCAGAAGATGAGAGAGAGAGAGAGAGAGAGAGAGAGAGAGAGAGAGAGAGAGAGAGAGAAAGAGAGAGAGAGAGATGCTGAGGCTGGGAGAGAGAGACTGAGAGAGTGTGAAAGAGCGCGAGAGCGAGAGAGAGAGGGAGAGGGAGAGAATCTGAGAGAGAGTTATGGGATGGAGCAGGGGAGTAAATCTCCCTGGGCTTTCTCTCTCTGGAGCCCAGCCATTCATTCCCATCACCGGGGGGAGTGTGTGTGGACCCAGTAAGGATCTGCAAAGTGAGTGATGAGATGCCTCGCTCAGAGAATACTCCTGTTATATTTCACTATAGGCTGATAAAGACACAATACATGCAGAATTCTTATAATCTGAAGTGTCAAGGCTCTGGGAAGCTAGCTGGGTTTAAAATGTGAGGCTCTTCGGTTAGGGACCGAAGTGTGAATCAGTTGATTATGTGGTATGGGTTATGGTTTAAAGTAATTCATATTACCTTAATTTAAGGTCAATACACAGACTCCAGCTCCATTTAGCCCCATGGTTGGTAGCTGTAGGTTAATCAATGCAGAGACACATCTTTGTATGTATGGTATAGCTTGAATCAATATGTATGGGCAGGAGATAAGGTCAGGTTGTGGACAGATTTGTAACTACTGTACAGCTCATTGTAGTGCAGAGAGGATGATGATGAATGGTGAAATGTCTCTGTTGATAGGTAATGCTCAGTCAGCGCAAAGACCACCCATCAATACCGGCATGGAGATGTATCAGTGTTGAGGTTTATTGATAGTAGTGCAAGAACCAGTAGTCAATCTCATGTCATTGTGGTGTGTGAGTGAGTGAGTGAGTGAGTGAGTGAGTGAGTGAGTGAGTGAGTGAGTGAGTGAGTGAGTGAGTGAGTGAGTGAGTGAGTGAGTGTGAGTGTGTGTGTGTGTGTGTGTGTGTGTGTGTGTGTGTGTGTGTGTGTCTGTGCAATCCCCAGGTGCTGTTCTGGCTCTCCTGTAAGGATAAAGGAATACACTCCATCCTCAAAACTCTCAATGTGGTTACCTCAGACCCTCAGATTCGGCTGTAGTTTCTCATCTTCCAGCACACTGGCTGGGTCCCACATGGAACCATATTACTGATAACACTTTATCTGGATAGTTCATCTGTAGATGTGCTACAATCTATATTAAGACTATCAGTAAAATATCAACTGCATGTCTGTTGACTTTCAACAACAAAGTGTGTGTAGTCCACCTACAGATGTTCAACAAACTGTAGACTATCAGCAGCATGTCAACAGCATGTCAACAGCCTTTCAGTAGCATCTCAACAGTATATCTCATCATTTTCGACAAGGTACATCTATAGATCCTCATCAAACCATCTGTATACTATTAGCAGCATTTCAACATCATATGCAGTTGAAGTCAGAAGTTTACAAACACCTAGGTTGGAGTCATTAAAACTAGATTTTCAACCACTCCACAAATTTCTTGTTAACAAACTATAGTTTTGGCAAGTCGGTTAGGACATCTACTTTGTGCATGACACAAGTAATTGTTCCAACAATTGTTTCCAGGCAGATTATTTCACTTATTATTCACTGTATCACAATTCCAGTGGGTCAGAAGTTTACATACACTAAGTTGACTGTGCCTTTAAACAGCTTGGAAAATTCCAGAAAATTATGTCATGACTTTAGAAACTTCTGATAGGCTAATTGACATCATTTGAGTCAATTGGAGGTGTACCTGTGGATGTATTTCAAGGCCTACCTTCAAACTCAGTGCCTCTTTGCTTGACATCATGGGAAAATCAAAAGAAATCAGCCAAGATCTCAGAAAAAAATTGTAGACCTCCACAAGTTTCGTTCATCCTTGGGAGCAATTTCCAAACGCCTGAAGGTACCACGTTCATCTGTACAAACAATAGAATGCAAGTATAAACACCATGGGACCACACAGCCATCATACCACTCAGGAAGGAGACGCGTTCTGTCTCCTAGAGATGAACATACTTTGGTGCGAAAAGTGCAAATCAATCCCAGAACAACAGCAAAGAACCTTGTGAAGATGCTGGAGGATACAGGTACAAAAGTATCTATAATATCCACAGTGAAACGAGTCCTATATCGACATAACCTGAAAGGCCGCTCAGCAAGGAAGAAGCCACTTGTCCAAAACCGCCATAAAAAAGCCTTCGGTTTGCAACTGCACATAGGGACAAAGATCGTACTTTTTGGAGAAATGTCCTCTGGTCTGATGAAACAAAAATAGAACTGTTTGGCCATAATGACCATCGTGATGTTTGGAGGAAAAAGGGGGAGGCTGTGATGAAAGAAATAAAAGCTGAAATAAATCATTCTCTCTGCTATTATTCTGACATTTCACATTCTTAACTGACCTAAGACAGGGAATTCATACTAGGATTAAATGTAAAAAATGGGGAAAAACTGTGTTTAAATGTATTTGGCTACGGTGTATGTAAACTTCAATTGTAGGTATAAAACCATCCCAAGGGAGCTCCATCAGTTTCCCCTTGAGACTTCAGTCTCCCCTGTACTCTTTGTAGAATGTATCTACCTTGCCCTGCACTTTTGACAAGGGGTGGAAGACCATCCATCATCCATGTTAATTAAGCATACGGTACCTTTTTGGATGTGCAGTGGCAGCTGCAGGCGAGAGAGACAGGAACAGAATATAAATTGTCAGAGAGGGAGAGAGAGAGAGAGAGAAAGGCAGGAAGAAACAGACAGAGAGAGAGAGACCGTGAGAGAGAGAGAGAGAGAGCCTTGTGGTGGAGTAGAAGATGGAGAGGGAAGTGGAGCGGTAACACAGTGCCTGGCAGGTCCTGCCACAGAGCCCAGCCCCTGGTAAGAAGACAGCCTTACTGGAAGCTGACAGACAGGTCTTAGTCCATTACTTTAACAACGAGAGAGAGAAAGAGAGAGAGACCTCTTTCCATCTCGCTTGAGTCCCCCATGGGATATCTCTGCGTCCAGTATGGAGGAAGTTAGACGTAGTTTCGCCATCCAATGCTAACTAACGTTAGACTAGCTAGAAGACTTGAAGTCTTTGCAGCTAGCTAATTTCCCCCCAACATCTGACACCCCCTAACTTCGGGCGCTCTCTAGTGGTTGGAGGACTAAATCACCTGTCAGTAATATGTCAACAGCATATCTGTAGCCTGTCAGTAATATGTCAGTAGTATACCTGCAGTCCCGTGTGGCTCAGTTGGTAGAGCATGGTGTTTGCAACACCAGGGTTGTGGGTTCGATTTCCACGGGGGACCAGTACGGAAAAAAATAATTATGAAATGTATGCATTCACTACTGTAAGTCGCTCTGGATAAGAGCGTCTGCTAAATGACTAAAATGTAAATATCTGTAGCCTGTCAGTAATATATTTATATTTCCTCACTTATTATTATTATTATTTTTTACCAACTTACATTCAAAAGGCACCAAATTGGTGGAACGACCCATCTACAAGCACGTATTTAGGTATAAAAACCATCCCAAGGGAGCTCCATCAGTTTCCCCTTGAGACTTCAGTCTCCCCTGTACTCTTTGTAGAATGTATCTACCTTGCCCTGCACTTTTGACAAGGGGTGGAAGACCATCCATCATCCATGTTAATTAAGCATACGGTACCTTTTTGGACGTGCAGTGGCAGCTGCCGGGGAGAGAGACAGGAACAGGATATAAATTGTCAGAGAGAGAGAGAGAGAGAGAGAGAGAGAGAGAGAGAGAGAGAGAGAGAGAGAGAGAGAGAGAGAGAGAGAGAGAGAGAGAGAGAGAGAGAGAGAGAGAGAGAGAGAGAGAGAGAGAGAGAGAGAGAGAGAGAGAGAGAGAGAGAGAGAGAGAGAGAGAGAGAGAGAGAGAGACTGTGGTGGAGTGGTAACACAGTGCCTGGCAGGTCCTGCCACAGAGCCCAGCCCCTGGTAATAAGACAGGGAGCCCCCACCTAACTCACTGGAAGCTGACAGACTGGTCTTAGTCCATTACTTTAACAACGAGACAGAGAGAGAGAGAGAGAAAGAGAGAGACCTCTTTCCATCTCGCTTCAATTCCCCATGGGATATCTCTGGATACAGTATGAAGGAAGTTGGAGGTAGATTCACCATCAAATCAAATGTTATTTGTCACATGTGCCAAATACAACAGGTGTAGACCTTACAGTGTAATGCTTACTTACAAGCCCTAACCAACTATGCCATTTTAAGAAAATTACCTAAAAAAAAAGAAATAAAAGTAACAAATAATTAAAGAGCAGCAGTCCAATAACAATAGCGAGGCTATATACAAGGGGTACCAGTACAGAGTCAATGTGCAGGGACACCAGTTAGTCGAGGTAATTAAGGTAAGATGTACATGTAGGTAGAGTTATTAAAGTGACAATGCATTGATAATAACAGAGAATTGCAGCAGTGTAAAAAAGGGTGTGGGGCAATGCAAATAGTCTGGGTAGCCATTTGACTAGATGATCAGGACTCTCATGGCTTGGGGGTAGAAGCTGTTTAGATGCCTTTCGGACCAAGACTTGGTGCTCCGGTACTGCTTGCTGTGTGGTAGAAGAGAGAACAGTCTATGACTAGGGTGGCTGGAGTCTTTGACAATTTTTAGGGCCTTCCTCTGACACCGCCTGGTATAGAGGTCCTGGATGGCAGGAAGCTTGGCCCCAGTGATGTGTTGGGCTGTACGCACTACCCTCAGTAGTGCCTTGAGGTCAGAGGCTGAGCAGTTGCCATACCAAGCAGTGATGCAACCTGTCAGGAGGCTCTCAATGGTGCAGCTGTTGAACCTTTTGAGGATCTGAGGACCCATGCCCAAATCTTTTCAGTCTCCTGAGGGGGGAATAGGTTTTGTCGTGCCCTCTTCAGGACTGTCTTGGAGTGCTTGGACCATGTTAGTTTGTTGATGATGTGGACGCCAAGGAACTTGAAGCTCTCAATCTGCTCCACTACAGCCCCGTCGATGAGAATGGAGGCATGTTCGGTCCTCCTTTTCCTGTAGTCCACAATCATCTCCTTTGTCTTGATCACATTGAGGGAGAGGTTGTTGTCTTTGCACCACATGGTCAGGTCTCTTACCTCCTCAGTATAGGCTGTCTCGTTTTTGACGATGACCAGGCCTACCACTGTTATGTCATCGGCAAACTTAATGATGGTGTCGGAGTTGTGCCTGGCCGTGCAGTCATGAGTTAACAGGGAGGACAGGAGGGGACTGCGCATGCATCCCTGAGAAGCCCCCGTGGTGAGCTGTAGTCAATGAATAGCATTCTCATCTAGATGTTCCTTTTGTCCAGGTGTGAAAGGCCAGTGTGGAGAGCAACAGAGATTGCATCATCTGTGGATCTGTAGGGGTGGTATGCAAATTGGAGTGGGTCTAGGGTTTCTGGGATAATGGTGTTGATGTGAGCCATGACCACCCTTTCAAATCACTTCATGGCCACAGACGTGAGTGCTACGGGTCGGTAGTCATTTAGGCAGGTTACCTTAATGTTCTTGGGCACAGGGACTATGGGGGTCTGCTTAAAACATGTTGGTATTAGAGACCCAGACAGGGAGGGATTGAAAATGTCAGTGAAAACACTTTTTTTTTAGGAGGTGGATCAGCTTTAGTGAAAACACTTGCCAGTTGGTCAGCGCATGCTCGGAGTAAACGTCCTGGTAATCTGTCTGGCCCTGCAGCCTTGTGAATGTTGACCTGTTTAATGGTCTTACATCGTTTGAGGAGAGCTTGATCACACAGTCGTCTGGAACAGCTGATTCTCTCATTCATGTTTCAGTGTTACTTGCTTCGAAGCGAGTATACAAGTAATTTAGCTTGTCTGGAAGGCTCTTGTCACTGGCCAGCTCTCGGCTGTGCTTCCTTTTGTAGTCTGTAATAGTTTGCAAGCCCTGCCACATACAACGAGCGTTGGAGCCGGTGTAGTATGATTCGATCTTAGTTAGTCCTGTATTGACACTTTGCCTGTTTGATGGTTTGTTGGGGGCCATCCAATGCTAACTAACGTTAGAAGACTTGAAATTCGGACGCTCTTGGAAATACATTTTTTAAAACTGAAATATCACATTTACATAAGTATTCAAAAACTTTTTCTCCCATTCTTCTCTGCAGATCCTCTCAAGCTCTGTCAGGTTGGATGGGGAGCGTTGCTGCACAGCTATTTTCAGGTCTCTTCAGAGATGTTCGATCGGATTCAAGTCCGTGCTCTGGCTGGGCACTCAAGGACATTCAGAGACTTGTCCCAAAGCCACTCCTGAATTGTCTCGACTGTGTGCTTAGGGTTTTTGTCCTGTTGGAAGGTCAATCTTCGCTCTGGAGCAGGTTTTCATCAAGGATCTCTCTGTACTTTGCTCCGTTCCTCTTTCCCTCAATCCTGACTAGTCTCCCAGTCTCTGCCGCTGAAAAACATCCCCACAGCATGATGCTGCTACCACCATGCTTCCCCGTAGGGATGGTGCCAGGTTACTTGGCATTCAGGCCAAAAATGTCAATCTTGGTTTGATCAGACCAGAGAATCTTCTTTCTCATGGTCTTAGAGTCCTTTACGTGCCTTTTGGCAAACTCTAAATGGGCTTTCATGTGCCTTTTACTGAGGAGTTGCTTCCTTCTGGCCACTCTACCATAAAGGCGTGATTGGTGGAGTGCTGCAGACATGGTTGTCCTTCTGGAAGGTTCCACCATCTCCACAGACGAACTCTGGAGCTCTGTCAGAGTTACCATTGGCTTCTTGGTCACCTCCCTGACCAAGGCCCTTCTCCCCCGATTGCTCAGTTTGGCCGGGCGGCCAGCTCTAGAAAGAGTCTTGGTGGTTCCAAACTTCTTCCATTTAAGAATGATGGAGTCCACGGTGTTCTTGGGGACCATCAATGCTGCAGAATTTTTATCTGTGCCTCGACACAATCCTGTCTCGGAGACCTACGGAGAATGCCTTCGACCTCATGGCTTGGTTTTTGCTCTGACATGCACTGTCAACTGTGGAACCTTATTTTGACAGGTGTGTGCCTTTTAAAATCATGTTCAATCAATTGAATTTACCTCAGGTGGACTCCAATCAAGTTGTAGAAACATCTCAAGGATGATCAATGGAAACACGATGCACCTGAGCTCAATTTCAAGTCTCAATGCAAAGGGTCTGAACAGTTATGTAAATAAGGTATTTCAGTTTTCTGAGGTATTGTGTGTAGATTGATGAGGGGAACAAAATGTTTAATCCATTTTAGAATATGGCTGTAACGTAACAAATTCTGGAAAAAGGGAAGGGGTTTTAATACTTTCCGAAGGCACTGCACATATCACGGAAATAGCTGAATATTGTCAAGCTTTACCATATCAAAATTGGAGCCATCTGACTATGAACCATTAACGTTTTGACACCTATCACTGTTGGCTATGTTTCATCTTACAACATACACATAGGGGCAGTATTTAGTCACATGTTGCAATGTATGGATAAATATTAAACTAATTGGGACACTAATTTTCATTACAGATAGCATCAAACAAAAAACATGGGTACATTTTCAGTTTATTGTAAAACCTGTCATCTTCACCTTTCAATGCCTTTGAATTGTAAATATTTACATATATTCAGATGGAGATATTTCTAAAATGTGTATAGTATGATAAGTTATTTAGCTACATGTATTTCTCACCACAGCATGGATAAAGTCAAGAGGAAGTATTGGAATGAGGTGGACATGTTCCATGCCATGGAGGACTAAGGGGCAGGGATGGCTATCCACTGGGCTGCCAAGGATAGTGATTGTTTTTAGGAGGTTACCACATGTATGTGAATTTCATCTGCTAATTACAATTTTATTTTCTTATCTATCAAGGTGCACGGTGCATCTCGGCAGACTCTGAGCGGCCGGGTGACCGATGGTTGTCGCAGTGGACCACCCACATTGCTTGCACCAGAGGATGAAAATGGGTTCCCCTTCACCAAACATAAGCTGATGAAATATGCCGACAAAACATGCAGGTATTTGGTGTTCTACAATATGTGTTTACATATGTAGAGTGCTGGACTGACTGTTCTCAATATGTGTGATGTAAATGTGGATGGTGGTGCCAAAATAAACATTTTCATCCTCTATTCTATTGTCGGTTTCGGCACCCAGGGGAGACAATCCCACCACTGGGGAAGAGGTGGTGGGAAATGTTCAGGAGGAGGCACAAGAACCTGAGCATGAGGAAGCCGGACACCCTGGACAGAGGAGAGCTGAGTGTGCCACCCGTCCAATGATGGACACCTTCTTCGCTTCTTATGAGAATCACTTGGAGGAGAGTGGGTTGAGGGAGAAACCCAGACAAATCTATAACTGAGATGAGTCTGGGTTTCATAGCGACCAGAGCAGGCACAAAGTGCTGGCTCCCCGGGGTACAAAACACGTGTACCAGAAGGCTCCGGGGACCAAGAAGCACATCACAGGGCTGGAGAGGACATCCCCCCGTTTACCATCTACCTCAAGTGATTTCCCAGCGGTCACTACACACTGGGAGCCCCATCCCCCCCAGCCTTATATGGACGGTCCAACAGTGGCTACATTGACAGGGACCTGTTCAGGAAGTGGCTTCAGCACTCGCTCACTCCTTCTCCTCTCCGATGGGCACAAAAGCCACATGGACCCGGAGGTGCTCGCGGCGACACTAAGGGAAGGGGTTATACTTCTTTGTCTTCCACCACACTGCACCCATGTCATGCAGCCACTTGACGTGGCATACTTTGATAGCAAAGGACCTGAGGCACATCCTTACCGTCCTGAAGTATCGGCCAGACCGAAACAGAAGACTCCCTCACCGGGGAGGAATACACGTGTCAATGGCAGGAGAGGGGCTAGAAGAACAGGGCCAAGGCAGAGGAGAAAAAGCGTCGGGCAGCCCCCAAAACACAGAGGGCTTAGGAGAGGGCTGCCATGGATGAGATGATCGACACCATCGCCTCTGCTGGACCCCCAGCTGGAACCACTTCTGACAGCTGTATCACCAGTGCCTCCCAGTATGCAACACCTGTAGGAGCCGCCGGAGCCCCCAGCTGCAGAAGAAGGCCACATGGCTGCTCTCTCAGCCACACCATCGTTGGCCCCTGAACCCAACCACTAGCAACACCAGCTCCCCCAAGCCATTGTCAGTGGTTTCGTCAACACGTGGTGGTGGTGGTGGAGCTGGATTTCTATTGTGATTTCTGTGACAATATAGGGATGGAGGTTGAGATGTAATTGTTTGTTTGTTTTGCTTGTTTTCATATGCAATTATTTATTTCTAAAAATATATATTACATGTGCATCTCTGCAACACAAACTTTTCATTGTTTATGCCAATGTACATCACTGAAATTAAAGTTTAATTTGATGTAAATTATTCATTTATACTTTTGGATTAAACTTATCTACTTTCTCAAAATAAGATGTATCTATTCAACAAATTATGAAACATTATTTAGGTTACAACATTGAAAAATATGCTTGTGAAGAATAATTTTTAAGAGTCCACAGGAGGGCTAAGCAATGGAAAGTTGACAGACGAGTAAATTATTTTCAACCAGAAGGCTAGTCAACTAGTCAACTATCTAGTAAACACTTCAGAGCGAGGTTGGTCTCTCTTTTTTTAACAAAATTAAATGGATACATCTTGTAAGGGAACAAAATAGTAATGTGGCCAATAACTGAGGACCATATGCCAATGATACAGGATGATTTGTTTAGCTAAACCGCTTATCAAAAAGCTGCTACAGTAATAGTAGTACTACCACTGAAATGTCAAACATACTAATTGCTAACCCGTCAGCTAACATTTTTACGATACCAATAATCATAAAACATTGACGGATTGATTACAGGATAACACTGTGCTAATGCTATTGAATATGCTGGTAATACGGGGTTCCACTCTAGCTGTACCCGAAGACTTCCAGTCTTTGCGCTAAGGTAGTTAGCATTGGCTCACAAAACTACCTCTAACTTCCTTCATACTGGACTCAGAGACATAAAAATTGTATCCACAAGTTAAGTGCCAAAATCCCAAACTATCCCTTTATGTGGTGAAACAGAAATGAAGAGTTCCATTGGCGAATACATATCTACTACTTGTTTTATTATATTTTATTTTCTTAACTCCCATTTATTCTGGGAGTGTATCCTCAAGGGGAGTGAGTGTGCAGCAGGGTGATCTTTGTTGGTCCTCTGTCTCCTCTTTAAGTGCTTTGTCCCTCTCCCTGTTCCTAGTCATGTCCTTGACTCCAGCAGCACAACCTTGCCTTTTCAGGATACAGAATTAATAATATCCTTCACCTACACGACTCTTTCTTAAACCCTCTCAGCAGTAGAGACCACAATTCAACCGTGCCTTTTCAAAGTCTATATTTTATATAGAATTCATATTTCCTTTCTCTTACCTATCTCTTCAACCTTCTCAGCAATACCCTAAATAAGGAGCTACAGTCAGTATCAGAATGGGTGATTAATAATAAGCTGTTCTTAGATACATCTAAAACTAAAAACATTGTATTTGGTTCAAAACATTATCTAAGACCTAAACCTCAACTGGAGGGTGTGACCATTGAGCAAGTTGAGGAAGCTAAACTCCTTGGTATAACATTGGATGGTCAATTGTCATGGGCAAGTCATATTGACAAAGTTGTTGTGAAGATGGGGATGGGTATGTCTGTTATAAAAAGACGTTATGTGATTTTACACAAAAATCAACTGTTCTTGTTGCACACATTGCCCTTAAGTGCACATACAGAACTAACATCAACAACATGTATGTCAGCCTTTCTTGTTTGAGGGTTGATGAGAGATTAACTGCTTCTCTTATAGATTTTATGAGAAATACTACTGTGATGAAAATTTCAGATTGTCTGTATAATCAAATAACATTCAGCTCATACTGCTCATACCCCTCAAGACATGGCACCAGGGGTCTCTTCACAGTCCCCAAGTCCAAAATGAATTCTCGGCAACACACAGTATTATACAGAGCCATCTCCAATTACTCAAGCAAAATTCGAATTACCTTTAATAAAGAACGGATTAAACAACATCTCATGGGAACACACACCCAAACACATGCACAATCAGACACACTCTACAATACAACACAAATTATAGAAACAAAACAACAACAAAAAAATGTAGTTGTATTGTTTGTATTATCTGTAAGTTTTATTGTTTGCGGTGCTTAATTTGTATATGGCGAGGTCCAGGAACAAAAAGTGAGCGCGAAAGGGGGGTGACGCGGGGAGCTCTGATGAACGAATCACCTTTATAATAAAGCGTTTCATGCATATCATCACATTTGCATACTGGCATGGAGCAGTAGAGTATAGGCACTTACAGAAATTGCACATATGGAGGAAATCTTTTTTTTATGCCGTGTTCAAAACAACTGGGAACTCGGAACTGGGAAATCTCCGATTCGACCTCGTATTTTTCAGTTTCCAGTTGTCTTGAAAGCAGCATAATACCGCACAAATGATCGAAATTCCAGGTTACTTTAACACTTACAAACTGAGAATCTGAGATCAGTGAAAAGGACCTTGTCTTAAATCAATCAATAGCCTAGGGCTAGGTGTGTGGAGACACATATTGTATGCTGTACTTTGAGGAGGAAATTATAGTCATAAAAATGCTTCCCAGTTTCACTGACTCACCCAATCATGCGCAGCTCACTTGCTGGTGATGGCCTATGCGCTCTTGCCAAAAGCCTCTCTCTCTCGTTTTACTTTGTAAAACAATTTTTGGAAGTTGATGAAATATATTGGTAGACTACAGCTGACAGATTAGAGTCTTCTCTTTTCAGCAGGAGACATTTGCTTCCTACCTGTGTTTTCCCGCAGTTGTAGGCTATTTGAAATATTGCGAAAGGCCAGTTTTGTCTGGATGCTATAAGCTATTTATCCTCTGTGGCAACATTGTAGGCTTTCTCATGGTGTAGCAGACTATTCTGAATTATTACATTTCTATCTGAACAGACATCAGTAACCATTCGTGCTGCTATGATTCTATAAGGAAATACGTGATGAAGTGCAATGCTGGCGAGATGAAAGTTGCAGGCTCATGTGTATCAGATCAGAGGGAGAGAGATCATAGAAAGTGTGTGTGTGTGTGGGGGGGGGGGGGGGGGGGTAACAAAGAGGCAACGTTTATTACAATTTTTACAATGCAAAAAGTGACAATTATTGTTCATGAAAAAAGGGGTACCGGATCCAGCCAAATAGGTTTCGGAACAAAACAGTCCAAAACGGAGAGGTGTCGGTTCCTGTTCCGGCAGGATCCGGCTCAAATGAAGCCCTGATTGTTTGTATATAGTATTTTACATTTGTGTGACTGTCCTTGTCTATCAGTGTATCAGTGTTTTGTTACTTGTCATGTTTTGTGTTTTTTGTGGACCCCAGGAAGAACAGCTGCTGCTTCTGCAAAAGCTAATGGGGATCTAAATAAACAAATACCCCAGTGGGCGCAGACATCAATTCAACGTCAACTCCACGTTGGTTCAACGTAATTTCATTGACATGACATGGAAGCAACGTTGATTCACCCAGTGTGTGCCCACTGAGTGTACAACACATTAAGGAACCTGCTCTTCCTTGACATAAAAAAAAGCTATGATCTCTTATTAATGTCACTTGTTAAATTCACTTCAATCAATGAAGATGAAGGGGAAGGAACAGGTTAAGCCATTCTGCCACAACTTTGGAAGTATGCTTGGGGTCATTGTCCATTTGGAAGACCCATTTGCGACCAGGCTTTAACTTCCTGACTGATGTCTTGAGATGTTGTTTCAATATATCTACATCATTTTCCTCCTCATGATGCCATCTATTTTGTGAAGTGCACCAGTCCCTCCAGCAGCAAAGCACCCCCACAACATGATGCTGCCACCCCCGTACTTCACGGTTGGGATGATGTTCTTCGGCTTGCAAGCCTCCCCCTTTTTCCTCCAAACATAACGATGGTCATTATGGCCAAACATTTCTATTTTTGTTTCATCAGACCAGAGGACATTTCTCCAAAAAGTACGATCTCTGTCCCCATGTGCAGTTGCAAACCGTATTCTGGCTTTTTTATGGCGGTTTTGGACAAGTGGCTTCTTCCTTGCTTAGCGGCCTTTCAGGTTATGTCGATTTAGGACTCGTTTTACTGTGGATATAGATACTTTTATACCGGTTTCCTCCAGCATCTTCACAAGGTCTTACTTGTGTCATGCACAAAGTAGATGTCCTTATAGTTTGTTAACAAGAAATTTGTGGAGTGGTTGAAAAATGTGTTTTAATGACTCCAACATAAATGTATGTAAACTTCCAACTTTAACTGTATAATAAAAGACAAAAACGTTCTGAGCATTTCATTCTCAAAGTGCCATGAGCATTTCATTCTCAAAGTGCCATGAGGGTAATTATTGCATGCATGTTCATCAGTAGAATAGCCTGGCCTCAAGGAGTACCAAAAGCCACCAGTCTAATAAATACATTTAACAAGGAAAGCCTGGTCTCATTGGACCCCCCTTCCTGCCAATGTAATTTGGTGTTTTTTATTTTATTTAACTATGCAAGTCAGTTAAGAACAAATTATTATTTACAATGACACCCACCCCGGCCAAACCCTAACAACGCTGGGCCAATTGTGCGCTGCCCTTAAAAATGGCAGAGTAATTAAATATTTAAATTCATTTTGAGTCATTAGGATGCTCTGCCTTTCTAGTATTAATATACACAAACACAAATAAATCAATTAATATTTAGTTTAGGAAGGTCATAAAAAACATGATACTAGGCAATTTGGATCCCCAATTACTCTGAGGTACTGACCTGTTGCACCCTCTACAACCAATGTGATTATTATTATTTGACCCTGCTGGTCATCTATGAAGGCTTGAACATCTTGGTCATTTACTGTTATTATCTCCACCCAACACAGCCAGAAGAGGACTGGCCACCCCTCAGAGCCTGGTTCCTCTCTAGGTTTCTTCCTAGGTTCCTGCCTTCCTAGGGAGTTTTTTCGTAGCCACCGTGCTTCTACATCTGCATTGCTTGCTGTTTGGGGTTGTAGGCTGGGTTTCTGTATAGCACTTTGTGACATCAGCTGATGTAAAAAGGGCTTTATAAATACATTTGATTGTTTTGAGTTGTATTTATCTGTGCTTAGTCGCCAAGGCTATGGCTGCCCCATGCCAATCTGTGGCTGCTCCATGCCAATCTGTGGCTGCTCCATGCCAATCTGTGGCTGCTCCATGCCAATCTGTGGCTGCTCCATGCCAATAAAATCAACATGTTCGTTTAGCAGGCCCTGCCTTACCACACGTATTTTACAGTAAGAATATAATGGAATATCCCAAATGGCTATTGCTGATTGTCACCAATAGCCTACTCACATTAAGAATGCATGGAGCCATGGTTATTATAGGAAAAAGTTATATTTTGATACAATACATGTAATTTGTAGTTATTTGGCAAAAATAGGTTCATTACAAACCTTGGAATATGCTCTTTCTGATAGGGTATAGCAATCAAAACATCTGGCCTGCATGGACCTCTGTAGGATAATATGGAATAAGTGCTATTTGGTATGCTCCTTGCTTCTTTGTCAATACGTGCTGTCAGTGCAAGCTATGCAGGTCATCACTCTCCTCATTTTCTATTTGACAATTGATAATAATGTCACCCATCAACTCAATATTAGGAGGATGTACTTAATGTTTTGTACACTCAGTGCATAAATACTGCAGATATGTTACCCTATAACTCTTCTGTCAACTATGGAATTGAGCATGTAGTTTTATCACATGTAGTTTTATTGTAGTTTTATTGAGCATGTAGTTTTATTGTGGAATTGGTGGAGATCATACTGAATTGGGAATTGACTTCTTGGAATATACCTAACCTTGGAATTGTGAGGAATGGAATTATCTCTGAATTCAAAGACTGACCTAGAATTTGAATAAAATGTAATGGAATTAACAGGGAGAGGGAATTTAATTAGAATTGAATTTGTGGGATTCACCCCAACCCTTATAAATACTGTATACTACCAGTTTTCTTTAAATTCAATGTTAGGAGATTGACTCCTGACTCCGATGTCTTTGATTTCCTGTCACGGAATCCAAACCAAACACACAATGAAGTCAATTTACGGCAGCTGTGAGGGCAATGGATTGTCACAGCATAAGGAAACAACACCAGTGGGGAGAAATAAAAGAATACCTTAGAAATGCTTGGCCCCCCACAGTACTGACAATTAGAATGGACTCCAGAGTGCTAGAACCACCGTCACGATCCGGAACCACGGAATGACCGATGACCGTAATTACCCTTTCAGAACATAAACAAACCCAACACTCTAAATTAGAACAACCCTCAAAGGAAGGCGAGTAGTGGGCGAAAGGCAGCCCTCGGGCCAAGGGCTGGGAGGCACAGAGCAGAAAAGATGCAAAACAAAAAGGGGCTTGCCATTTGTAATCTGTATGACCAACAAGAAAATAATGTCTGGCTGTAATAGCGTGGTATGCCATTTCACACCGTCACAGCTCTCGTTTCTGTTAAACTCAGTTTAGCCACAGAGCCACAGTCATTGGCTGCTCTGCTCTGCTCTGCTTGGTTCTTTTGTTGCATGGCATTATACTGTGACATAGCAGGTCAATGGTGGATTGATGTAGTTTGAAAAGGGAAATATTGTTGTGAATGCAGGTCAGAATTGTGTTTTGAAACAGGGACCCTGGGGCTATAGTCACACCACGCTAACCACCTGTATGTATTAACCAGCAACAACACAATAGATTGAATAGCCTGGGACAGGGTTGAATTTATGTATGGGCCGAGCGAGGCTCAAGCCACTTCCATCAATATAATTTTATTCATTCATGTCTGTAGAATATGAGATCAGTATTCTGCCAACCAGCCTCAAATGGAGATTACGCCACCACAGCCGTAAATTGAATTACACACAACAGCACCCCTCCTCTCTCTTGTTCTCTCTCTCTCTCTCTCTCTCTCTCTCTCTCTCTCTCTCTCTCTCTCTCTCTCTCCACTCTTTCCTTTTCTTTCTCGCTTTCTCTCTATTCTATCTCTCTCTACTCTTAATTCCTCACTTTCACTCTTTCGCTCTCTCTCTCTCTCACTCACTTTCTTTCTCTCTCTTTCTCCACTCTGTACCTCTCTCTCTCTCTATCTCTCTCTCCAACTACCTCTCTCTATCTCTCTCTCCCTCTCTCTCGCCACCCTCTCTCCGTCTCTATCTCTCTCCTTATTTTCCCTGGTTTCCTGTCTTTGATTAAACCTAGAACATAATCACACAGCTCGCTGCTGCCACATCTCAGCTCGCTCTGCATCACATTTGAATATCGTACTGTACTTCTCCTCCGACAGAGTAGAGAGAATAGAGAGAGAGTATTACTTTATTAAGTAAGCAGTTCAGCAGCATTCTGCTATCTAAGTCACACAATAATTCCTTCTGCCCTTTGCATAATAGTTTGTTTGAGTCTGAGGTTTCATCAATATGAAGAATCTGCTTTGAAGAATGTGTCTAAACCAATCGTTTGGGGCAGAGGGATTCACCATGCATCAGTATGATTGAATAGTATTAAGAAATGACCTTTTAGTGTTGACGTGCATTCATTCATTACCAGGCCTACAATAGGTGGGTGTAATTGTCTACAATTCTGCGTCCAGGCAGGATGGGTCCTTAGCGTGACAAATATATAATCTGCTCCTCTGTGGGGTTGTGTGGCAGAGTGTGAAATTAATACTTCTCTTTTTTCCTGAGAGTAATAAATAAAGCCCTTGGAGAGGAGAGAAAGAAGCCTACGTCACAAATGACACTCTATTCCTTATATACACTCTAGAAAAAAAGATGCTATCTAGTACCTAAAAGGGTTCTTTGGCTGTTCCCATAGGAGAACCCTTTGAATAATCATTTTTGGTTCCAGGTATAATCATGTTGGGTTCCATGTAGAACCCTTTCCACAGAGGGTTCTACATGGAACCCCAAAAAGTTCTACCTGGAACCAAAAATTGTTCTCCTATGGGGACTACCAAAGAACCCTTTTGGAACCCTTTTTTAAAGAGTGTAGTGCACTACTTTTAACCAGGACCCATAGGGCTCAGCTCAAAAGTAGTGCACTATACAGGGAGTAGGGTGAAACGCAAACAAGGAGACCTGCTTCTATCTGGCTCATGATGACGCAGATCCAGATGATTAAAATGGTTATGTATATATACCATCCTCTGTTCTTCAACACAAATATAATAAAATCTAATTGTATTTTGTCACATGCACAGAATACAACAGGTGTAGATCTTTATAGTGAAATGCTTACTTACAAGCCCTTAACCAACAATACAGTTTTAAGAAAAATACCTACAAAAAAATAGGAAAAGAAAGTAACAAATAATTAAAGAGCAACAGAAAAATAACAATTGCGAGGTTAGTCGAGGTAATTGAGGTAATATATACATGTAGGTAGAGTTATTAAAGTGACTATGCATAGATAATAACAGAGAGTAGCAGCAGCGTAAGGGGGGTGGGGGGGGGGAGCAGTTGCAATACCAGGCAGTGATGCAACCCATCAGGATGTTCTCGATGGTGCAGCTGTAGAACCTTTTGAGGATCTGAGGACCCACACCAAATCTTTTCAGTCTCCTGATGGGGAATAGGTTGTGTCGTGCCCTCTTCACGACTGTCTTGGAGTGCTTGAACCATGTTAGTTTGTTGGTGATGTGGACGCCAAGGAACTTGAAGCTCTCAACCTGCTCTACTACAGCCCCATCGATGAGAATGGGGGCATGCTCGGTCCTCCTTTTCCTGTAGTCCACATCACGTTGAGGAAGAGGTTGTTGTCCTGGCACCACACAGCCAGGTCTCTGACCTCCTTCCTATAGGCTGTCTTGTCATTGTCGGTGATCAGGTCTACCACTGTTGTGTCATCAGCAAACTTAAACATGGTGTTGGAGTCATGCCTGGCCATGCAGTCATGAGTGAACAGGGGGGACAGGAGGGGACTGAGCATGCACCCCTGAGGATCAGCGTGGCGGATATGTTGTTACCTACCCTTACCACCTGGGGGCGGCTCGTCAGGAAGTCCAGGATCCAGTTGCAGAGGGAGGTGTTTAGTCCCACGGTCCTTAGCTTAGTGATGAGCTTTGAGGGCACTATGGTGTTGAACGCTGAGCTGTAGTCAATGAATAGCATTCTCACATAGGTGTTCCTTTTGTCCAGGTGTGAAAGGACAGTGTGGAGTGGGGTGGTATGCAAATTGGAGTGGGTCTAGGGTTCTGGGATAATGGTGTCGATGTGAGCCATGACCAGCCTTTCAAAACATTTCATGGCTACAGACGTGAGTGCTATGGGTCGACATTCATTTAGGCAGGTTACCTTAGTGTTCATGGGCACAGCGACTATGGTGGTCTGCTTAAAACATGTTGGTATTACAGACTCAGACAGGGAGAGGTTGAAAATATCAGTGAAGACTCTTGCCAGTTGGTGATTCATTGAAGCAAGCATATACAGTTGAAGTCAGAAGATTACATACACTTAGGTTGGAGTCATTAAAACTGTTTTTTCAACCACTCCACAAGTTCCTTGTTAACAAACTACAGTTTTGGCAAGTTGGTTAGGGCATCTACTTTGTGCATGACACAAGTAATTTTTCCAACAATTGTTTACAGACAAATTATTTCACTTATAATTCACTGTATCACAATTCCAGTGGGTCAGAAGTTTACATACACTAAGTTGACTGTGCCTTTAAAAAGCTTGGAAAATGCCAGAAAATGATGTCATGACTTTAGAAACTTCTGATAGGCTAATTGACATAATTTGAGTCAATTAGAGGTGTACCTGTGGATGTATTTCAAGGCCTACCATCAAACTCAGTGCCTCTTTGCTTGACATCATGGGAAAATCTAAAGAAATCAGCCAAGACCTCAGAAGAAAAATTGTAGACCTCCACAAGTCTGGTTCATCCTTGTGAGCAATTTCCGAATGCCTGAAGGTACCACGTTCATCTGTACAAACAATAGTACACAAGTATAAACACCATGGGACCACACAACCATCATACCGCTCAGGAAGGAGACGCGTTCTGTCTCCTAGAGATGAACGTACTTTGGTGCAAAAAGTGCAAATCAATCCCAGAACAACAGCAAAGGACCTTGTGAAGATGCTGGAGGAAACAGGTACAAAAGTATCCATATCCACAGTAAAACGAGTCCCATTGACAATGACCCCAAGCATACTTCCAAAGTTGTGGCAAAATGGCTTAAGGACAACGAAGTCAAGGTATTGGATTGGCCATCACAAAGCCCTGACCTCAATCCCATAGAACATTTGTGGGCAGAACTGATAAAGCATGTGCGAGCAAGGAGGCCTACAAACCTGATCCAATTACACCAGCTCTGTCAGGAGGAAATGGGCCAAAATTCACACAACTTATTGTGGGAACCTTGTGGAAAGCTACCCCAAACGTTTGACCCAAGTTAAACAATTTAAAGGCAATGCTACCAAATACTAATATAGTGTACTTCTGACCCACTGGGAATGTGATGAAAGAAATAACAGCTGAAATAAATCACTCTCTACTATTATTCTGACATTTCACATTCTTAAAATTAAGTGGTGATCCTGACTGACCCAAGATAGGGAATTTTTACTAGGATTAAATGTCAGGAATTTTGAAAAACTGAGTTTAAATGTGTTTGGCTAAGGTGTATGTAAACTTCCGACTTCAACTGTAAGTAATTTAGCTTGTCTGGTAGGCTCGTGTCACTGGACAGCTCGGCTGTGCTTCCCTTTGTAGTATGTAATGGTTTGCAAGCCCTGCCACATCTAACGATTGTCGGAACCGGTGTAGTACGATTCGATCTTAGTCCTGTATTGGTGCTTTGCCAGTTTGATGGTCCGTCGGAGGGCATAGCGGGATTTCTTATAAGCTTCTAGGTTAGAGTCCCGCTCCTTCAAAACGGCAGTTCTAGCCTTTAGCTCAATGTTACCTGTAATCCATTGCTTCTGGTTGGGGTATATACGTACGATCACTGTGGGGACTACGTCATTGATGCACATATTGATAAAGCCAGTGACTGATGTGGTGTCCTCCTCAATGCCATCGGAAGAATCCTGGAACATATTCCATCTGACCACTTTTTTATTGACTGAAAAACTGGTGCTTCCTGCATTCATTTTTGCTTTTAAGCAGGAATCAGGAGGATAAAGTTACGGTCAGATTTGCCAAATGGAGGGCGATGGAGCGCTTTGTATGCATCTCTATGTGTGAAGTAAACCTCAAACATATAGACTAAATCAGTACAATTACATAATTCTTCTCTCTGTGATTCAGAATACTTGGCTCCCTTTGAACGGTTCTTTCATGGCTGTGCCAAAGTTCACACTGATGGTGTTGTGAATGAAAATGTTTATTTGTTTTGCTTCTGAATTGTGACTTTCAAGGTCCCTGGCTGACAAAAATTATTTTCTTTCCATGTCCTCTTTGTTTAATTGTTACAATGTAAAGTATTAGGGAATGACATTATATTTGTATAAATAATTTAGAAAGTGGGGAATATTACCTGTGAAAGTTAGCTTTTTAATCAGCTCTTTGTTAAAATCAGCCTAATCTACTGTATATAATATAATTTATTAAATTACATTGTCATTCTTCATGCTAGATATTCGGCTAATGATATGGACTATATGCTGGTTGTTCCTGGTTTGGCTTATAATCAATTACAGTGTGAGTGGTGCACATATCCTCCCCAAGCTGCACACACACACACACACACACACAGAGAGAGAGAGAGAGAGAGAGAGAGAGAGAGAGAGAGAGAGAGAGAGAGACTCCTCCAGGAACTGTTTACACACAGGCAAATCTAAACTAACCTCTCCCTCGGTCCTGGTGGCCTTTCATCCCTCCATCTTATCCCTCCATCCCTGAAGGAGGAGAGCAGAGGAGGAGAGGAGTAATATTAACTCACTGAGGTTCTGTCATGATAATTACATCGCAGGTTCCGGATTTTTACAGCACCTGCAATAAAGTACAGTCGGGGTTAGAATATTTAAACCAAAGTATTCTATCACAAAAGCATGATACATTAAAAAAAAAAAATTAAATGAAAATTCAAGCAAGATGAGTATACTGACAGTATGCCTCAGTTAATGAGTGAGCATACAGAAGGTATTTGATAGAATATTATTACAAAAATGTTCTTACCTATTTTGTATCACTTCACAACTAATTTAATAGTAGATACTGTATTAACTCTTTTCAGCTCACGACTTGTTGACTGATTCTTCATGAAAGCACTAACAACACATCCCCAATGACAATCTGTGTGACAAATGGTTTTCTCCCAAGGTGCATCATATCTGCATAACTAATGGAGTGTTACTGTACATCATGACTCATTTACATCATAAAACATCTGCAGATATCTAAGACTGTGGCTACTGAGTCTAATTAGGTAAATGCCCTGCAGTTATTCTACAGAATATCTCACTGAAAAACACACTACAGTTATAGTTTCCTGTCATCCTTTAAAGACATGCTCCGAAACTTTGGAGACTGCTAAGTATTTTTTAAACCTTCTACTTTGGGCTGCATGTGTCAATGTGTAGTTCATACATACATAATTACTGTTTTACCTCAATTAAGGCAGGCCACCCGTGATACAAGCCAGTATTCAACGTCCATCCATATCTGAGGAAGTTGGGAGATGACGTTGCCACTAGGGGCAACAGTGAGTGCTGTTTCCTTGAAGTAGGCTTTTGTTTTGCAAGGGCTTTGTGGAAAGGGTTGGCAGATGGGTGTAAGCATGTTGCTCAATTTGCCACGAAATCCCTAGTTTGAAAGCAACTGTTTTTCTGAAAGCTGTGCTGCGTCATTTTCCCTACATTTCCCCCAACAGGGGATTGCCCCCTAGCAAGTTGAGTTCAACCAATGAGCTTTAGTCCCTTACCATATGATTAACAGCTAGCAAGTTGCACACGATACACCACAGCAGAGCGACAGAGTGAGAGCAATGACGTGGGGCACATACAGTATCTGCACATAATTATGTGACTTAGTATGCAATTTTCAGGGACCACTTTTGGCTCGTGAGCATTACTTTCAGAATTACTGGCTAAAAAGTGTTCAAAAGTATCTGAGAATCTCTTTAACGTAGTCATTCTACTGTGAAGGCATAATCCCAAGGTATTAGTTGCTCTGTTCCTAATTCCTAAACATTGTCACTGGTTATTCTCTTCATCAAGACCAATGATATAACCAACACAAACTCCAGACATTATGATTGCCTGTACCAAGATGGTCATTTTGGCTTAGTTCTTTACCTAGTGATCCCATGGATACAATCAGAATCGTACACAATAATTGCCCAACCATGTAATGGCTGGTTGTATTATATGGGCTCCTAGCCTCGTTCCCTTTGTTGTAGCTAGCCTACCTTCCATCAGTGGGCCTGAATACTTATGACCAAGCATTGTTTTTACCGCTTTGAACGGTAAATTGCATTAATTTGCATGAAAATGAACATGCAAATTAGTTCTTAATTCCTATTTTGGCATGGCACGACTCTAGTATTTGTTCTGAATAATTTGGAGCTGAACCATTAGCAGGTAGCCTAATACAAGGTTTGCCTGTGAATGTGGCCCTTTTGTAATGTTTTTAATTCCATTGAAATAAATTACTCCCAGCGCAGTCGGGGCTTTGAATAATGTACAACCTTATCATCACAAAGACTTAAAGCACGCATTGATTGCTTAAAAAAAGTAATTTGAGACTAAAAGAATTGTGGTGAATTCACAAGGGATTGATTGATGTTAACATTATAAACAAAGTTATATATCATTATAAAGTTATCAGAATGTATATAGAATGCATATATAAGCTGTTGTGTGATTGTGTGTGTGTATGTGTGTCTATGCATTGTATTTCAACATTTTGAAAAAAATATTTGAACGTTTTGGTCTGTTAAGATGATCTATATGCATATATTGCTTTTGGAAGTTGCGTTTGTCTGTGTGCTCGCCCTATATCACTTACAGTAAATGCAAAACCCAGGCAGAATGTGAATCAAATGATCAGACATCTTACATAACAATCCAGACCACATTGCTCCTTATTCACAGTACAATTTGTCCTTTAAACACCTTTAAACATGAGACTCTCTCTCTCCCCCTCTCTCTCTCTCTCTCTCTCTCTCTCTCTCTCTCTCTCACTCTCTCTCTCTCCACTTTAGTTAAATCTGTTGTTACGTATATTATCAACTAAATATATGCATCATGGAATATAAAGTACATCCATCTTGATATTTTGTGATCGTAGAAATTCAACTTCCCAACCTTTCAATCTGATTCGTGTAATAAATATAAGGCAGATGAGAAATACAATTGGATTTTTTCCGCGCACATTTCATTCATTGCCTGTTGCCCTTCCTCTTTCCGCTGAAACACTATGTCTTAACCTTGTGTTGAGAAACATGGTGCCCCCCGTTCTCTTTCTGTGGCAGCTATCATCGTTTCACTACTTTTCCCACAGAGAGCTGCCAGGCCTAATATAAGCTTAGGCGATGTCCACTGAACAAGGTATGGAGAAGGTTGTGATTGTTTTCTGGCCAACACACCACACTACTACAAATTAGTCATGGGAAGTTCGGCTCTTTTTACTGACTCAAATCTTTTCAACTTGGTCAGTCAAAAGAATGAATCTTGCAACTCATATCATTCATTTGAGACAGTAATGCCCAGAGCACGCAGAACCCCCTACCGGCGAACGATGAACTGAAAACTCAAAAGAGTCATGATTCTACAAGCCTCTCCTCACATGTCGTTCCCAATAAGGGGCTTATTGGAGCTGTCATTTGTAACTGAGACTTGTAAAAGTGTACTTTAAATAATGTACATTTGTTAATATAGGCATACAAATAATATTATTTCTTGATTCATTTGAAACAAGGTCTAGTTCTGGCCGCAACTGGACTAGATTGTGAACGGCTCTTGTCGGAATGCATTGATTGACTCCCATGAGGGTGAAAGTTGCCTACCGTTCACAAACTGCAACCCCCCCCCCCCCCCGAATGATTTGTTCTTGAATTCGAGTTTGTTGGTTCCACAAAGCTGTGTCCATCATAACATTCAATAATCAATTAATTGCATTAATTCTTGCACCATGCGATCAGTTACCAGTTCTAAACATGTATTTTTCTTCTCTATGCTGCCTGCAGCATGATATATTTTACAATTATTGGTCGGAGCACGTCTTCGGAGACACTGAGCCGGAGGAGCGTGTATTAATCCTGCTGTAGAATTCATTGCGGCCAGCCAGCAGGTCAAACGAACGACTAAAATGAACAAGTCACTCAGAAAAATGAATCATGACTCTCAAGTCAGTAAAGAGTCCTTCAAAAGAACAAATCGTTCGCAAAACTGCACATCACTTCTACAAATGCCTCTGCACCACCACCATTCAACATTTTAACCTCTGGTGAAAGGCACTGAAAACAAAGCCATTTTTTTGCAAACACATTGGCATATTGTTCTACTTAAAACTAAATTACTGCAATTGAAAACGCTTTAATTGAAATCGTGTTATCTTTCTTGCCAGTATGATGCATTACTTGATTTCAAGTACAATTTATTGTCAATATTGCTATTCATATATATTTATATGGAATATATATACAGTTGAAGTCAGAAGTTTACATACACTTAGGTTGGCGTCATTAAAACTAGTTTTTCACTCCACAAATTATAGTTTTGGCAAGTCGGTTAGGACATCTACTTTGTGCATGACACGTAATTTTTACAACTATTGTTTACAGAAAGATTATTTCACTTATAATTCACTGTATCACAATTCCAGTGGGTCAGAAGTTTACATACACTAAGAAAATGATGTCATGGCTTTAGAAGCATCTGATAGGCTAATTGACATAATTTGAGTCAATTGGAGGTGTACCTGTGGATGTATTTCAAGGCCTACCTTCAAACTCAGTGCCTCTTTGCTTGACATCATGGGAAAATCAAAAGAAATCAGCTAAGACCTCCACAAGTCTGGTTCATCCGAATGCCTGAAGGTACCACGTTCATCTGTACAAACAATAGTACGCAAGTATGAACACCATGGGTCCACACAGCCGTCATACCGCTCAGGAAGGAGACGCGTACTGTCTCCTAGAGATGAACGTACTTTGGTGCGAAAAGTGCAAATCAATCCCAGAACAACAGCAAAGGACCTTGTGAAGATGCTGGAGGAAACAGGTACAAAAGTATCTATATCCACAGTAAAACAAGTCCTATATCGACATAACCTGAAAGGCCGCTCAGCAAGGAAGAAGCCACTGCTCCAAAACTGCTATAAAAAGCCAGTCTACGGTTTGCAACTGCACATGGGGACAAAAATACTTTTTGGAGAAATGTCCTCTTGTCTGATGAAGCAAAAATAGAACTGTTTGGCCATATTGACCATCGTTATGTTTGGAGGAAAAAGGGGGAGGCTTGCAAGCAGAAGAACACCATCCCAACCGTGAAGCACGGGGGTGGCAGCATCATATTGTGGGGGTGCTTTGCTGCAGGAGGTACTGGTACACTTCACAAAATAGATGGCATCATGAGGAGGAAAATGATGTGGATACATTGAAGCAACATCTCAAGACATCAGTCAGGAAGTTAAAGCTTGGTCGCAAATGGGTCTTAGAATTGGACAATGACCCCAAGCATACTTCCAAAGTTGTGGCAAAATGGCTTAAGGAAAACAAAGTCAAGGTATTGGAGTGGCCATCACAAAGCCCTGACTTCAATCTTATAGAATATTTGTGGGCAGAACTGAAAAAGCATGTGCGAGCAAGGAGGCCTACAACCCTGACTCAGTTACACTAGCTCTGTCAGGAGGAATGGGCCAAAATTCACACAACTTATTGTGGGAAGCTTGTGGAAGGCTCCCTGACACATTTGACCCAAGTTAAAAAATGTAAAGACAATGCTACCAAATACTAATTGAGTGTATGTAAACTTTTGACCTGCTGGGAATGTGATGAAAGAAATAAAAGCTGAAATAAATCCTTCTCAATACTATTATTCTGACATTTCACATTCTGAAAATAAATTGGTGATCCTAACTGACCTAAACAGGGAATTTTTACTAGGATTAAATGTCAGAAATTGTTAAAAACTGAGTTTAAATGTGTTTGGCTAAGGTGTATGTAAATTTCTGACTTCAACTGTATCAATAGAGACAGCATTTTTGCTGTTTCCGTCCCTTCCCTCTCAGGAGTCAGCCTGGCCTACAGTAGGTGATGACACACCTCATCAAGTCCAATGATGACACCAGCTATGATATACAATATTGAACTCTCCATCTGAACCACCAGTCCGCACACAGTAAAGATTAATCTGTGTTACCCTCACTTCAACAGCAGCCTGTATCCAAACTCAGCCATTTACTGATCTGGAATGAGGGATGCCAAATTGTTGATAACACTTTCATTCCCCAAGACACTCCTGTATACTATAGATGCACTGGGCTAAACCAGGTCTACACTAGTTTCTCTTAACAGACTGTAAACAGTGCATGCAAGATGTGGTTCTGGGTTCTTAGATCAGGTCCTCCCTGACTTAGTTGAGGGGATCTGATGTACCAGAGAGTGTTTTGCTGGCACTGCTTGTTAGTGTTTGTATGTGTGTGTGTGTGTGCGTGTGTGCGTTGGTGCGTGCATGCGTGTGTGTGCTGTACTGACAATATGCTTGTTAGTGTGTGTGGATACAGCACCACTTGTAGTCAACGCATCTCAGACACATCTTTAATTTCCTTGTCTAAACACAATGCTAACCCTGTGACTTACAGAGTAGGCTGGAGACAGGCAGAGACAGGCAGAGCAACAAGCCTTGGCCACTGATACCTCTGAACAGTCTCTTCTCTGTGTGAACTCTGAGCCTGTCAGCTCAACTCACACTCCCCACGATGCTGATACACGCAGACACATGGGCTGCATCTAAATTGCCACCCTATTCCCTACATAGTGCACTACGTTTGACCATGCCTGGATGGAACCTGGTCAAAAGTAGTGCGCTATATAGGAAATAGGGTGCCATTTGCAATGCACTTACTGACACTTATCTTCCTCTTGCACAGCTGCTTGTTGTGTTAGGAAACAAAACGTCAAGCTGTAAAATGACAGTCTAGATAACCAGGCATTGTAACAAACCTACCGTACATTTCCTATTCTGTCCCAGACAGAAAAGATAATAAAGACTATGGAAGAAAGGACAACATGAAAACACGTTGAAATATTTCCTTCCACATGCTGAACATTGCCGCAGTCTTTTTACTCTCTGCAAGGGTGTGAATATCATTAGTTTAACATGAACAACTTACACCAAGAGACAATCAAAGGCTTTGGTTGCAACCCAAATGGCAGCCTATTTCCCTATGGGCCCTGGTCAAAAGTAGTGAACTGTAGACCTGTGGAAAGTGGAATGTCTCTCAGACTCTCCCACAGACCACAGTAGAGCCCACTTACGAAATAACTCTGAAAGCCTACGCATGGAGCTATTAAGAAAGCATCGTTCCTCATTAAATGAAACCATAAAGTCTTTAGATGAGATGTTAAGAGGGAGATGCCTAGTGTGATCTGCTACAGATTGAAATGCCTTTAATGCAAAGTAGCAGTGACTGTTGGGATGGAGCAATGGTAGTGGCCACGGCTTCAGTCCCATCAGCATTAGTTAGAGTGCCTTACAGTAGCAAAATGGCTGATCCTGAGGGATGGGCCGGACTGGGAGTGTTTTAACGCACACACTAGAACTTTACAGAGGGGAGGGACATCACATGCGCAAAGGCCTATCAACCCAATCATGTCAGAGGGAAAGATATCACAATGACCAAGTCATAGTTTTGATTCAAGTCACAATGTATTTTGTAAATGGATATGCATTAGGAAATGTGACATTGCTGCATGTATCAAACCTTATTCAGCAAAGTTGTGACTTCTGTGAAACAGCAACAGTGATGTCAGACAGAGAAGTCTCATGGGTGACCCATGTGTTAGTAGTCCTGTAAAGTTAGACCAGACAGAGCAGATCTGTGACCTGTAAGAAGCCTGAAGTTTTGTAGTTGCGTTACTAGTTAGACTGCACAAACTGACCCCAGGCCTGTCATAGTGACACTGCTTACACATCCCTTAAACAGCATGTCTACACACGCCCATGCTTTGGAGGTCAATACTGCAAGTAAATGTGTGCATACTCTGGAATTACAGTAGTAGGATACAACTGAAGTTAGATGAAACCACGATCAGTCACACACAGTAACTAGCTAGTGCTTAATAAATAAATAACAAATGTCTTAAAATATGTAGGCAGACTGTGTACCTCTAACATTTTTGAGACATGATATTGTTTCACTTTCGCAATTATAACAGGATGAGGAGACAAAACGTGTATTTATCGCAAGTGCAGAAATGCACATCTAAAATGATTACCACTAAGACAATATCAGACAGAAAGGAGATTGTTTTGTTTACCCATTCTGCCATTTATACAGTATATACGGCAGGAACTGGAAGTCTAGTGGTGACAGGCCTGTATCACAAATACCGTAAAATAGAAATATGATTTTAGGACCAAATCTACTTCTATTTCTAGACGTAGTTTGTAGCAATAGTACCGGAATTGAATAAACCTCAGCATCTATCAAATGACATACCTTTTTGATATGAAGTGGAGTTGCCAGGCATGTTATTTATTTGTTTGACCAACAATTCACTCAAACCATTCCCTTTCTAACACTAAAAACACTTCTTATCATCACTATAACTATGGAAATGGACAAATTGCATTGCCACAATTGAGACACTTTCAATATAATTTTATTGACCAAATATTGACATTAATTCTGGCTTAATTAAAGGTTCAGCATATGTTCAGTACACCAGCTCAATTTGTGGGCGATATTCATTAGATGGTGCAGTTGTGGGAACTTAGAGCCTGCGAAATTGCTTCAATGTGCCGAGGGTTTCTCTAAGGGTTTGTTCTATTATTCCCAATATGCTTCTTTATCTACCGCTTCAGAAGGACTGTGAATACTGGGGAATATAAATCAGTTTGATCTGACAATGTATTATCATAGATTAAACTTTCAAATGACATGGAAAAACATTTCCAATATCAAACAACATGGAGTGGGGAGTGGTGGGAATGGTAAAGGGAGGGGAGGGGAGTGGTGGGGATGGTAAAGGGAGGGGAGGGGAGTGGTGGGGATGGTAAAGGGAGGGGAGGGGAGTGGTGGGAATGGTAAAGGGAGGGGAGGGGAGTGGTGGGGATGGTAAAGGGAGGGGAGGGGAGTGGTGGGGATGGTAAAGGGAGGGGAGGGGAGTGGTGGGGATGGTAAAGGGAGGGGAGGGGAGTGGTGGGGATGGTAAAGGGAGGGGAGGGGAGTGGTGGGATGGTAAAGGGAGGGGAGGGGAGTGGTGGGGATGGTAAAGGGAGGGGAGTGGTGGGGATGGTAAAGGGAGGGGAGGGGAGTGGTGGGGATGGTAAAGGGAGGGGAGGGGAGTGGTGGGGATGGTAAAGGGAGGGGAGGGGAGTGGTGGGGATGGTAAAGGGAGGGGAGGGGAGTGGTGGGGATGGTAAAGGGAGGGGAGTGGTGGGGATGGTAAAGGGAGGGGAGTGGTGGGGATGGTAAAGGGAGGGGAGTGGTGGGGATGGTAAAGGGAGGGGAGGGGAGTGGTGGGGATGGTAAAGTGAGGGGAGGGGAGTGGTGGGGATGGTAAAGGGAGGGGAGGGGAGTGGTGGGGATGGTAAAGGGAGGGGAGGGGAGTGGTGGGGATGGTAAAGGGAGGGGAGGGGAGTGGTGGGGATGGTAAAGGGAGGGGAGGGGAGTGGTGGGGATGGTAAAGGGAGGGGAGTGGTGGGGATGGTAAAGGGAGGGGAGGGGAGTGGTGGGGATGGTAAAGGGAGGGGAGGGGAGTGGTGGGGATGGTAAAGGGAGGGGAGGGGAGTGGTGGGGATGGTAAAGGGAGGGGAGTGGTGGGGATGGTAAAGGGAGGGGAGGGGAGTGGTGGGGATGGTAAAGGGAGGGGAGGGGAGTGGTGGGGATGGTAAAGGGAGGGGAGGGGAGTGGTGGGGATGGTAAAGGGAGGGGAGGGGAGTGGAGGGACTTGAGGATAACCAAGGCTCCCCAATAAAAAGCAATCGCTGCTCAATAAAAAGGCAGTAGTCACATCTTCAGTGTCAGAGATAAATATTCCCCTGTCAGAAACCTGGGAATAGTCCGATCTCTTTAGGATTAATGCCAGTTTTAAAAATACTTCATAAAGCATGGAGTGGAACATGGAGACATCAAGTGAGAGAAGGACATTTTAAACATTGGCATTTTATTCACGAGGTATATTCATGGTGTACTGCTAAGAATATTTATTTGAAAGTAGATGAGCACTCAGAGAGTGGAGTGGTAGGCTGTTGGGTAGAGACGAGGAGGAGGAGGAGGAGGAGAGGGACTGAAAAGGAAAGGACTGTCTTCTGGTCTGCTCCTGTCATCATGGAGTAATTAGTTATGTTTAGTGAGGTGAGGCAGCAGTGAGTCAGAGAGACACTTGGAACACTAGAGAATATATCTCCCCTTTCCTTTACACACTCTCTTTATCAAGAATATCTGTCCAATTTACTTTAAAGTAATAATTAATATGATGCAATGTTTTTGGCACTTTTCATACGAAACAACGCTTTATCTATAGTATACAGCACATGAATGCAAGATATACCATGTATACCTTTCTATAAATATATATTTCTGTAAATACATATTTCTCTAAATATATCTCTCATTCACTTTGCACAATGTGTTTGGCACATTTCAAACAATTAACAACACTTTACAATTAACAACACTTTAGCTACAGTACTGTATATAGGCTACATGAATGTGTGAGAGAACATGCTATATCTCTCTCTACCTTTAGTGACTCTATACGGATATACTGTACCTCTGCACAGAAGGAGGTTAAAGGGAAAACTAAGCCCATGCTGAGACCCAGTATTAGACCCATGACCACCCATAGTGTTGGTGCTGCCCAGTCGGACACTCAGTCAGCGTACAGAGAGGAGTCAGTGGTGCAGAGAGGTTATACACTAATGGACAGCAACAAGAACAAGAACACTGCCGCTGATTATAGTAGCAGCTCTCTCATAAATTCCTTTATGGCACTCAAAGAAATACTGTAATTTCTTGCTCTCATTCAAGTCTGTAGTTAACTTTCTGTCTGACAATAAGCGGTTAGTCATAAGGACAAGTTTCGAAAGCTGTGATATTGAACATGATTAACCACTGTGGTTTGTCCTAATAATACGAGAGGTGAAATGTGAAAGGATCTAGTGTGTGCTTGTGTGTGTGCTTGTATGTGTAGTGTGTGCCTGCCTGTGTGCACGTGTGCATGTGAATTACTGTGGCTCCCAATACTAATTGTGAGGGGGAAAAAAGCTACAACGGTGTTTGAAGACATAGTTACCATGATCATCAACTCATGACAGGGAATAGTGTGCAATGCTTCCCCTCTGCGATCAGGGATGGTAGGCCATGCTAGGCCGGTCCCTCTCTCCCTGCCTTCCTCTGCCAGTAGACTAATAATAAAGATGCCAGATTGATTTAAAGAGCTGGTGGCAGCATTGTGAGACACCATCAGATGTACAATAATTCATAAATCTAAAACAATAAAGGATGAATCAATAGTTGTGTGAGTATAAACCGTTTTCCCTTCCTCTTTTCTCTGTGTCAACGCTCAGGGGAAAAGGCACAATTTAATTGTGGAAAAATTGCTGGACACACAATATAGAGATTACTCTGAAAACTCTGGCAGGGTGCAGAGGGAGGGGGGCTTCCAGTAATACAATAGAAGTCCTTTGGTAAAGTTTGTAGCTTTTCTGAAATATACTGCATGAGAATAGTGATCTCCATAAACTCCCAACATTTAGTGGTTTAGCTACTCTTGATTCATGACAACAAATTATTTGTTTTTGTATTAACAGTTGTAAATGAAAAGATCCATTTTGATTTCAATCACAGAAGAAGTACAAAAACAGGAGTAGATCCAAAACAGTTGCACACGAAATCCATCAAGCCATTAACTATTCAATACAATGAATTATGATGTGCTGTAAGCTGAACTTCTAGAGAGTCTCTTCTCCTCTATTGAAGTGGTAAGTTTACATTTAGCAAAACTGCTGAATATAATTAGAGAGAAGAATAAATACTGTATCTGGCTCTGTCTGCAAAAACCTTGTTGACGGCTAGCTGTCAGAGTGTGAGCTGTCAGAGTGTGTTCATCACTAATGCATGTATTAATCTCTCTCTGCCTGATTTGGTCTGAAGAAGTGAATGACTCAGTCATCTCATCAGATCCTCTGCAGTCGTTCCTCCTCCCTCTAAACCGCTGCTCTGTACATGTTAATGAGAACCTGCTCTCAGGTTTCATACCACAGACTCCTGGTTTCATACCACAGACAGACTCCTGGTTTCATACCACAGACTCCTGGTTTCATACCACAGCCTCCTGGTTTCATACCACAGACTCCTGGTTTCATACCACAGACAGAATCCTGGTTTCATACCACAGTCTCCTGGTTTCATACCACAGACAGACTCCTGGTTTCATACCACAGACTCCTGGTTTCATACCACAGACTCCTGGTTTCATACCACAGTCTCCTGGTTTCATACCACAGTCAGACTCCTGGTTTCATACCACAGACTCCTGGTTTCATACCACAGACTCCTGGTTTCATACCACAGACTCCTAGTTTCATACCACAGACTCCTGGTTTCATACCACAGTCTCCTGGTTTCATACCACAGACTCCTGGTTTCATACCACAGACTCCTGGTTTCATACCACAGCCTCCTGGTTTCATACCACAGACTCCTGGTTTCATACCACAGACAGACTCCTGGTTTCATACCACAGACTCCTAGTTTCATACCACAGACTCCTGGTTTCATACCACAGACAGACTCCTGGTTTCATACCACAGTCTCCTGGTTTCATACCACAGACAGTCTCCTGGTTTCATACCACAGACTCCTGGTTTCATACCACAGACAGACTCCTGGTTTCATACCACAGTCTCCTAGTTTCATACCACAGACAGACTCCTGGTTTCATACGACAGGCGCCTGGTTTCATACCACAGACTCCTGGTTTCATACCACAGACTCCTAGTTTCATACCACAGACTCCTGGTTTCATACCACAGTCTCCTGGTTTCATACCACAGACTCCTGGTTTCATACCACAGACAGACTCCTGGTTTCATACCACAGACAGACTCCTGGTTTCATACCACAGACTCCTAGTTTCATACAACAAACTCCTGGTTTCATACCACAGACTCCTGGTTTCATACCACAAACTCCTAGTTTCATACCACAGGCTCCTAGTTTCATACCACAAACTCCTAGTTTCATACCACAGACTCCTGGTTTCATACCACAGACTCCTGGTTTCATACCACAGACTCCTGGTTTCATACCACAGTCTCCTGGTTTCATACCACAGACAGACTCCTGGTTTCATACCACAGACTCCTGGTTTCATACCACAGACTCCTGGTTTCATACCACAGACTCCTGGCTTCATACCACAGTCTCCTAGTTTCATATCACAGACTCCTGTTTCATACCACAAACTCCTGGTTTCATACCACAGACTCCTGGTTTCATACCACAGACTCCTGGTTCATACCACAGACTCCTGGTTCATACCACAGACTCCTGGTTTCATACCACAGACTCCTGGTTTCATACCACAGACAGACTCCTGGTTTCATACCACAGACTCCTGGTTCATACCACAGACTCCTGATTTCATACCACAGACTCTTGGTTTCATACCACAGACAGACTACTCTAGCCATTACGGATGGCTTAAATATGCAATAAACGGGTTCATTGAAAAGCATCAGGGCAATGGATCTAACTATACCTGTACCTTCTGAACATTTCATCTTATTTTCAGTCTGCGTCCCAAATGGCATCCTATTCCATATGGGCTCTGGTCAAACGCACTGTAGTGTACTATATAGGGTATAGGCTGGCATGTGGGACGCACACCTCAGTGTAGTCTTATTAGAATGTGTAAATCAGGGCTATAGGCTTATAGGAGAATAGGAGGAGAGATGCCATAAAGAAAGATGTACTGCTGGGTGAGAATAAACAGAGGCAAGGAGACTCAGAGCTACTAAAAGAACACATCAAAGTGGAGTAAACACATGTTGACTCTCATCATTTCCCCTAATGGAGGACGGAGTGGGAAAAGAGGGACATGAGAGGGAGGGAGAGAAAAAGAGAGATGTGTTTACTTAGTGCCTGCCTCTACTTTAGAAAAGCAAAGTGCTCTGGAAATACAACTTCATCAAAGCCTAATTTTTACTGTTTATACATGCCATCTCTAATGTGTTATTGTTAGCAGGAGCTCTATTTGTCAGTTGGAGCTGGATTTCAAGAGAGATTTGAGATATGTCAAAAATAACTATACATGTAATATATGGATGGTGCCCAGAAAAAGTATATACAACAACTTTGTTTGTTAATGTAAAGACATCAGAGAAATTGAATGGTGTGTGGGTAATCGTTGCTCTTAATTCCAGAACCTTTGATTTGGCAGGATTTGAGGGTGGGAACTGGCAACATAACCCTGAGAGATGTGTGGTGAGGCTGCTGTCAGTGTTTAAAACCGTCTAGTGTTGGCAAGTAAGCAGCAGATCTGTCTTCATATAGTACTATCTCATGGTAATAGTGATGTACTATCTCATCTGTTCTGTCCCAAAGGGCATCCTATTCCCATTATAGTGCACTACTTTTGACCAGGGCCCAGTGTTCTCTGGTGAAATGTAGTGCACTATTTAGGGAATAAGGTGCCATTTGGGACATACTGAGTATCTATGCCTGCCTGCTTGGAGGAACAATCAGCCCTCCAGCATTAAAGTGTTGCTCTATTTCCTCCTGCACAAGGATGACAAATAAAGGGTAACACACAATGTCCCAGTTCTGTATGGACTGTATGAACAGTGTTTTATCAACCACAACACGCAAACATGCACACCAGACGCAAGCACGCACACATGCACAAACTGCGTTTGACCTGCATCAAATCAAATGTTATTCGTCACGTACACAGTTTACGCAGGTATAAAAGGTTCAACGAAATGCTTGTGCGCTAGCTACCTTAACATTGCAGGACAATAATCACCACACATCAATATTAGAAGAGACAGTATGCCTAGTAATAGCGTCATATGTACACAATATGAAATACAGTATAGATAATTAATGTGCTATGTCAAGTACAACTGTATTTACACATGTAAAGTGGTTAGTGTCTTGGTCTCGCAGTTGAATAAATAGTATATAATAGAACAGCAGCATTGACTGTGTGTGTGTGTGTGTGTGTGTGTGTGTGTGTGTGTGTGTGTGTGTGTGTGTGTGTGTGTGTGTGTGTGTGTGTGTGTGTGTGTGTGTGTGTGTGTGTGTGTGTGTGTGTGTGTGTGTTTTGGGGTGTGTTTTTGGGTGTTTGTGTGTAAAGGTTGGATGTGTGGACAGTCAGTGCAAATAGTCTCCAAGGTGAAGATAGTCTTTAAGGTGCTGTCACGGTTGAAGTTGGGAAAGGAGGACCAAAATGCAGCAGGTATGTGGTTGCTCATCTTGAACTTTTATTAGACTCAAAATGGACACCAAAATAACAAAACGAACTCACGATCACCGAACAGTCTTCTCAGGCTCATACACGCTAGACAAGAAACAATCTCCCACAAAACCTACACCAAACAATTACCCATATATAGGACTCTCAATCAGAGGCAACGAGGAAGCACCTGCCTCCAATTGAGAGTCCCAACACCCCCATTAACCTAACATAGAAATACACTCACTCGACTAAACATAGAAATACCTAAACATAGAACATAAACCAAAACCCGGAAATAATAAATCAAACGCCCTTCAACAAACACACCACCCCGAACCACATAAAACAAATACCCTCTGCCACGTCCTGACCAAACTACAATAACAATTAACCCCATTAACCCGTGACAGGTACAAATAGTCTCTAAAGTGCAGATAGTCTCTAAAGTGCAGATCATCTCTAAAGTGCAGATAATCTCTAAAGTGCAGATAGTCTCTAAAGTGCAAATAATCTCTAAAGTGCAGATAATCTCTGAAGTGCAGATAGTTTCTAAGGTGCAGAAAATCTCTAAGGGCAAGATAGTCTCTAAGGTGCAGATTGTCTCTAAAGTGCAGATAATCTCTAAAATGCAGATAACCTCTAAGGTGCAGGCCTGTGTAGGGAGGCAGTTAAGGGTTAGCTGTTCAGCAGTGTCTGATGGCCTGGTGGTAGAAGAAGTCTCAGAGCCTGTTGGTCCGAGACTCGATCCTCTGATACCGCCTGACAGATGGTCCTTGACGATCTTGTGGGCCTTTCTCAAACACCGCCTGGTGTAGATGTCCTGGAATGCAAAGGAGCTTGCCCACAGTGATGTGTTGGGCTGTCCCACCATCCTCTGTAGAGCCTTGTGGTTGAGGGTGGTGCAGTTGCCGTGCCAGGTGGTGCCGTACCAGGTGATGATGCAGGGTGGATGCACCAGTCTTTTCTCATATATAATTCGGTTTATTACAGGATTATAAGCATTAATAAATAATCTTTAAGCATTTATAATGGCCTATTAATGGATGTTCTGCACTCTGTCTTCTGCACTCTGTCCTACCCTTTCTCTCTCCCACCCCTTAGTCAGAGTGAATCTGTCTGGACCACTCAATGATTTTCTTTCCCTCCAAGAGAAAATCGCTGCTTTTAAGAGTGTCTCATATTGTGAAAATTGCCTTTAATTTATAGCAATTTTCCATAATCATGGAGAGGGAGCTCTTTTGGCTGGTGTGTTTTGTTAAGCAGAGAAAAAGCCTTATCCAGCCTTTATTATCTTATTTTATTTTATAGATCAGAAAATGAGGCTATAGAGGCCTCCCGAGTGGCACAGCGGTCTAAGGCACTGCATAGCATTCCCGGGCTGTGCCACAACCGACCGTGGCTGGGAGTCCCATAGGACGTTGCACAATTGGCCCAGACTCGCCCCGGTTAGGGGAGGGTTTGGCTGGTGGGGCTTTACTTAACACATCGCACTCTAGTGACTCCTTGTGGTGGGCCCGGTCCCTGCAGGCTGAACCCAGTCGCCAGTTGAACAGTGTTTCCTCCGACACATTGGTGCGGCTGGCTTCCAGGTTAAGCTGGCGGGTGTTAAAGAGCGCGGTTAGGGGGGTCAGGTTTCAGAGGACGCATGACTCAACCTTCACCTATCCCAAGCCAGTTGGGTAGTTGTAGCGATGAGACAAGATCAAAAATTGGGTATATATATATATATATATATATATGCAAATAATATATATATATATCTCCCCAATTTTTGATCTTGGCGACTGGGGTCAGCCTGCAGAACATATATATATAGAAAACGAGGCTATAGCAAATTAGCTACCAAAGCCGTACTGTATCTTAATACTGCTCAATAAAGACAAGCCATGAAGGTTGCCTATCTGTAGTTCATTCATATACAGTCAGCTACACATACATTCACTCCTCTCTGTTCCTCCTGAGACTGACATGTGATAGCCAAATTGGCACACACTCACACAAAGACCATAGAATAGGTCTGTTATTAATTTGCTAGATCTGTTTTAAAGGCTGCTAACATGGTGTATAGAACAA